>NW_020884914.1:6428181-6528058 GCF_003945725.1 Corapipo altera
TCGGGGCCCGGGGGGCGGCGGGAGGGCGGCCCGGGGACCCCCCGGCCCCGGACAGGCCGCGGCGGCCTCACGGCAGCGGGGGGACACACCGAGGACAAGGGGGACACGCCGAGCAGTGGGGAGGACACTGAGCCGTGGAGGGACGCTGAGCACCGCGGGGGACACGGGCGCCGCTGGGAAGGGAAGGGCTGGGAACGAATCTCGGGTTAACTCTGCGAAGAGGGACCGGGGCTCGGTGCCGGGCCGTGTCTGGAGCGTCTGCGGCGGAGCTGCGGGGCAGAGGCACGGCTGGATGGGGACACGGGCCGGGAGAGGGGGAGGAGGCGGCCCCGGCTTCGGACGGGCCTTTAACGCTGACCAAGTGCCGCAGGGCGCTGCTAAAATCTTACAAAGCTTCAGCTCGGTGCCCTCGGCAGGGCCGGGGAGGGTTGGGACGGGAGGGCTGGAGGGGTGAAATTTAATCAGACGGAAAGCGAGGTCGTGTACTCGGGAAAAGACTCCGCGGTGTAAGGCGAGCGCCGGTGCCCGGCCGAGGTCATGAGCTCGCCGGGAGGATGAGGAGGACTGCGGGCAGGGCACGGCTGTGAGAGGAGAAGACGGGATCCCGGGAGAGCAGGAGCCGGGCCTGGGGACCAGCGTGTGCCTTTGCAGCCATCCCTGCTCGGGAGAGACGAGCTCAGGCTGGAACTGCCTGTCCAGTGATTCCTGAGGAATGATGAGCCCATTTTAGAGGAGCCGAAAGAAGCTTGACAAGCAGGAGGAGAAATGATGATGGTGAGGATGATGATGTCCATCAGCATATTAGTGGTATGAAATAAGAGCTCCTTCAGCTAACAGCACAGCACAGCAACAAATACCAAGGAATTAATGTTAGTGGGAAGCTGGGAGGTCTTTGACCATTAAAATGATGACATCTTGGTTCTGCCTCCCAAGGGGACTGGAGAGGCAAAGGGTAGGACTTGAGAGGCAGCGTTCAGTTGCTTTAGGAAAAAGCACAGGGGGTTCTGGTTCCTGCTGAACAGAGGAATGGGGTTGGGATCCTGGGGAGAGCTCCAGGGCTGTGCAGGGAAGTGGGAACAGGCAGGCTGGGATGGTCCCCTGGATCATCCACACGAGCCATGCTCAAGGTTAACGTTCTCCAGGTCACTGCAAGCGTAGGTGTGTGTGTCCCTTGGCCCAAGGCATCACTGGAAAAGCTGTTCAGAGATGGTCTCCTTGCACCAGTGAGAACTGGTGAGGGGACTGGCAGTTGTCATGTTCCAGGCTGAGCCTAAAATACCAGGTGGTAGAGACAAGGTCAGGCACAACAATTTGAAGTAGCAGTATTTTAAATTATAATTATAGTGGGTTTGGAATGTATGTAAAACTCTCTGAGAAACACTTTGGGATTATGCACAAGAGCCTCCTGTTTGTTCCCTTCACCCAATGGGCTTGAAACGGGGCTTTGATTTTGGCAGAGGCCCTGCTGCTTTCAGAGTGTGACCGGAGTAGGCAGCAGGGGAAACCAGAGTGAGTATTACATAGTGTAGTATACAATCACAGTATGTCATTCATTCATGTTTAGGAACTAAACAAACTCGTCTTGGTGTGGAAAGCATAAGCTGAAAACTTCCCTTTCCCGAAGGCTTCTCTGTCTCAGTGTTGTAACAACGTCCATGTGCCCCAGGAAATCCCCGGAAGCATTTAGTGATGTCCCTGGTGTATTCTCCTTAGGTGTTACGTGAGGAGCTAATTCCTGCTTGGAGGTAGGGAGGCAGTGACTTTATGGCTATTAACAAGGGCAGATGATGGAGACACGTCCCCAGATGTCCCCTGAGTGATGCCACATGGAGCAAGCAGTGGAGCAAACAGTCCTGCCCAGCTGCTGTTTCGGGGGTGGTGGGGCTGCAGTGGCTGCTCAGGGAGGTGCTGGGAAAAGGGATGTGTGTGTTCCTATGCAGAGTACCAAAAGATCTTGCCACAGGTGTGATGGGGACAGGTAACAGTGAGGGAGCTTCTCTTTCAGAACCTGAGCCCTTCCTAAGAAGACGGACCATGATGAGTTTCTTGTGTTCCCTCAACAGATGCTGCACCTCAGATTTGGTTCTGAAACTCAGGTGCTCGTGTTTCTGTTCTGCCTGTGGCTCTGTCTCAGCTGCTGTTATGGAAGGAGGGAGGGTGTCTCTCTCAGACACCCTCTTTTGGTTTTTGAGCATGTTTTTAAAGATCGTTTCCTAATCAGCCACTTCTGTGCGTGGGAAGTAATGCAGTGGCCACTGCTTTCCTTCTGGATGAGGCACAAGTGGCAAACATGCTCTGGGAGCAGAGATAATGCACTCTTGTAGCAGAGGGATGCTCAGTCAGGGGCCAGACAGTACACAACACCCACGCTGTCTGAGTTTCGGGGGATTTGGGTTCTTGGCACGGTGTTGTCACCTGCAGAAATGTTGCCATTGCCACTCTTACTAACATAGCAAAAAAAGGGATGGAAGTAACTTTATTATGTGAAAGAGTATCTTTTTTTCCTCTTCAGATGTGAATTTAGCAGATAAATACATGTGTTTAAAGGATGTGGTTGATGTGGAGATCTTTCAGTAAGAGGATGAGTGGTTTTGGAAGGAGATACACAGACTTCTTCGCATCTGCTCTGATCCAAGACTTGTTTTTTGCTTCTGAGTAAAGAGAAGTATGAAATTCAGAGTTCTACAAATGTTTGTGGTACATTGTAAAACCCTACATTTGGTTTCTTATAATTGCTTTAATCAGGAAAAGATATCCTGGGTTGAAAGGAACTTAATTTTTTTTAAAATAAGGGGTTTTTTTTGGTCTGCAGTGGGGCTGTGCTTCACTTTTGCTGGTATTACCAGGGCTCTGTGCATGTGCTGCACGTACCATGTGACAGTTTTCCTATGTGCAGGGTCACATTTACTCAGCTTTGCACCAAGCAAAGGGGAAGGCTGATGGCTGCCAGGTGAGCCAGGGAGGCAACAGTGTCTGCATAATATGGAGATTAAAATAACAGAGGCAGCAGGACTGAATACACCTTCAAGCTTCTAGACAGGTGTGCCAGCTTCTCCAAACTGATCTGTGCAAAGCACCTGAAAAAAGGGAGACAGGAGAGTTAGGAAACAACAGATAGGTGCTGATATGCCTCGTGGCTCTTAATAGGAATGTTCTAAAAGGAAAGACTTTAACTGCGCAGTACCTTCCCTTCTCCCTGATACAGGAACAGTGATGGTTTGTGGTGGGAAGTTCAGTTGTTCTGCAAGGTTTTTGGTTGGTTTTGCTTCCAAGGACCTGATTTTGCAGCTGTTATGCAGGCAAAGGACTCCAGCCTGGAGCCAGTTGACTCTCCTGAAGGTTTCAGAGCAAGGCACCTGAGCACACAAGTGTGCAAACACAGATGTGCACGTACTTTTTTTTCCTCCAAAAAGCATGTGATGAGCAACTTGTGCCTTGGGATGTGATCCTCACCTGGCTGTTCTCCTGCTGTTCCCGACTGGCACTCGGTATCCGTCTCACAGCTGGGGAGAAGCAGTGCCACTTTCACAGGCAGTGAAAGATCTCTGCATGCTCTGCACAGGACCCATCTCCTTCTCTGATCAAAGGGAACATAATTAGAACAGGTGCTGTAGGAAACCACGATCCATTTTCTCCCAGAATAAAGTCTCTGAGGCAGGGGGAGCACAGGTTTTATTTCTGGCCTGAAACGCTCAGGGAAACTCTGGGCTGCTGTTACAGTTTTTGCTTTGGGCCCATTCATTCTGAGCTGCCTCCTGGCTGCAGTTTACAGTTTGTGTATTTGTGGTGGTGAAAAAGGGGCTGTTTGAGAGCAGCCCTGTGCTGGTCATCGATCTGGGTAGAGGATGGAGGCAGGAGCAAAGTGCTTTGTGCTGCACATCTCCTGTGTGAGGCCCCACTTCAGTGCAGACTCTCTTAGCAGGCCTGAATTTAGAATATCCCCAAAAGATGGCAATGTAATTAGCATCCTAGGAACTGTGAGGAACAGCTGCTGGCTGTGCATGTTTGACTTTGTACCTCTTGGCATGGTGGAACCTGAGATGATCAGAGAATGAAGAGATGAGCTGGGGTTTTCTGTGCAAGTTAAGTAATATATGTCTCTATTACTTACTGTGATTAGTAGGGTAACTCTGAATTAGTTATATCCTTTGCCTCTTTTATACATAAGAAAATGAGGTAATACCGAGTGCTCTTATAGATTTTAAGATGAAGCATTTGTGCTGAGGTGGTGCCCTGACCATTCCCTCTTGTGTATGTTGCTGAACCTTCTTTGATACCCAACCTCTGCATTTCAAAAGAAAACCTTCCCTACTTGCCCTAACAACCTGTCTCCCTATTAACAGTTCTGGAAGATGTTTTTAAAAGGATTATTCTCACTCTAAGTTACAGACTTACTGTTCCATCTTGCATTCCATCTTACAATCCTAAATTCCCTCCATCACATCTTTCTGGGATACATGCAAAGCACATACTGTAGCTGTATTTCAGCCTTATTCACTCCTTGCGTTGTGTGATCAGAGAGAAGAGGAATTTTACTCACAATATGAACCATAAGAGCCTGTTTGCTTTGGGACAGTTTGCTTGAACTCTCATATTTGGAGTTAATGTCAAGGTTGGGTCTGTGTGTGAAGGTGTTGTGGTTATCCCAGCCATTCCCAGAGCTGGGAAGAGGTGAGGTCTGTGGGAGCTGCTTTCTCAGCAGGATGAATTCCCCTTCCTGCCTGGGACCAGGGACCTGTGTGGGCTGCAGGGAGAGATACTTTGACTGCTCAGAGGGCTGGGTTGGGGTTTCTGAGCTTTAACTTGTTCCTTGAAAAAAACCCCACAGAAATACAGCCCACTCTCAGGCTGAGAGGACTTTATAAAAAGGAAAAGCACAGGCACTTGCTCTCTCTTGCTGTTGGGCCGTGTGTGCAGTTTTTGTCAGCACTGACGTCCCAAAATGGGATCTGCTGCTCATAGCAGGAAGCCCTGACTTACATCATTTGACAGCTGAACCTTTCACCAAGACAAAGGTGGTGGCTGAGGCATGGTTACACCTGAGCTCAGGTGATCTGCCAGACTCTGTACAGTCAGCTCTCTTCCCCCAGGGACCGACTCTGAGGGTCTTCCCACTTCTCACCTTTGCAACTTCAATCTGACAGTACCTCATGGTGCAAGATCAAATGAACTGGAGGGGATTTTTTCCAAACGTGTTTTCAAGCACAGTTATTTGATTGAAAAGATACACACACCCCCTCCCTAATTCGTGAGGGATCATCAAGGAATTGTATTAAAAATAAGCCCCTCATTGCTCAGAAATCCCTTGAGCTTCCTCCCAGAGCCCCACAGCTGGAGAGCAGGTATAATCTTTTAGATGATGGGTGAGTGAATAAGATTAGTGTCCTGGGGAGAACTGTTGTAAAATTGATTTCATTTAGGTCATGGAACAAAGACTGTCGTGTGGGAAGACCTGAGCAAAACCTGAGTGCAGCCTGGCCTTCCTGGGGGCCACATGGGCAGTGCTGAGGCTGGATGGGAGATGGGAGCACTTGGCTTCTGCTGGGCCGTTCACAGAGTCACAGGAAACCTCTCCAAGTCATGTCTGATCTTGTGCCCTTCCAGGGCTCCTCACCCTCTGCTAATAACATCCCTTAGACTGACTGTGCTTTCCTTTTGGGAAAGCCTGTAAGTCTTTGTGATATTTGGATGCTGATGTTGTGGAGGAACAAAAACCAGGGTATAAACAGGGAACAGTTTGTGTCCTGGCAGCCGTGCACAGCCAAGGGGGTGTTGCATCAAGGGGCTGGTGCCGGGAAGCACCAGCAACTTTTCCTGGTACAACCAGAGCTAAATTTGCTTCCCAGGAACAGGGGGAGGGTCAACTGCTTTTTATGGCAGTACCACGTGTTTGCAGGGCTTTTGAAAATAAAGATTGGCTAATATGTTCTGGATTGACTTACTCATATCTCCAAGACCCAGAACAGCTGCTGTCCCATGTTTTCTCTCCTTCCCTTTTGGGTTGTTTTGTTGTGGATTGTTTTGGTTTTTTTTTTTTTTCCAAATGGCCATGACTCAGCCCTTCCCTGCTGCTCTCTGAGTTTCCTGGTTTCTGAATAGGCTATTCTTGGGACAGCAATTCCTGACAGATAGGAACAAGGGGAGTGTTGTGTTGTTTTTTTCTTTATCTCTCCTGTGGCCTGTGCTAATGCTCTGTTTCCCCCTGATTTTTGCCTTGTTCCCACATTACTCAATTGTCCTAAATTGTTGGATGTCATCTGAGGCATGTTGCCCTTGTAGCAAAGGAGCCCTCTCAGGCATGATTCAGGCTGTGATCCTTGCACAGCATCAGCTTTTCTTTCCCAGCAGCATGGTGGTAACAATCCTGAGTGTGGAGGGTTAGACTGGTATGACTCTGTCTGTTGTAAAGCTTAAATCTGCCTTTTTCAGCCCCTCTGACTCCCAGGGGCTGTGCTTGGCTCTCCTGTGGAAGGAGCAGATCCAGGTGAGGACCTTGCCAGGGTGAGGACCAGCACCAGATGCCGTGTCTGTACATCACAGGTGATCTGCAGACACTGTGCAGGGCTGAGGCAGCACCACGGATCAGATGGCTCAGCCTGACTGTGTCTGTCACAAATGAGGGGAAAATATCACCTAGAATTTAAAAACAATGAAAAAAACCCTCTCTGATTGCTTATTTATTGCCCTCCTGCAGATTGCAGAGGCTGGGAATCCGTAGGATGCTCTGAAATGCTTCATGGGGCAGCTTTTTAATACAAACAGCTTTTGGATTTCTTCTGAAGTTCATTCCTCTCTGATGTGGGCTGGAGAAGGTCACCTGCCATGGCAGGTAGCACACCCCAGGCCAGGTGTGCTGGTGGCTGCTCTTGATATGCAGTTGGAAATGAACGTAGTGTCTAATATTAAACAATCCTTGCTGGGTTTTAGTTTTACTAAGAGCACAGCTCTTTCTGTCAAGACACAGTTGTATGAGGAGGGGAAGTAGACTGTTGTATATTTAGTCTGGAAAATACGGTTGGCTTTTTAAAAAACCCAGAGGCACTCTATGTTTTCTCAGAGCCTGTGGTTACCAAGAGAAATTTCTCAGACTAGAGGACTCGAAACACAAGGTTAGTGTTCTTCCTTAGCATCCCTCCACGTTTTTGGATATGCTGTATTGTTGTTAAGCCAACCAAGATAAAAGCTTTTCTGTGTGAGGAGGCTTTGAGAACATTCACTGCCAGATTAAATTAGCCTTTCTGAGAATAAATTAGTCGTTGTGATGTAGGCAGCCCCGGTCTCTGCAGCTGTAAAACCCGCACGTGCTGGTACCCGCAGGAGATAAATGAGAGATGTGGTAGCTGTGTTCAGGCCTGTGCTGGTAACAGGAGATTAGATTTCTGGCTGGGGATGAATGAAAAGCAGCCTGTTGGATTTTATTGACCATTTCTCCAAGTGAGAAGCAGGCCACCCTTTTAAGAGAGGGAAAGGAACCCCTGGGAAATGAACCCCTGGGATTTTCAGCACGGTTTCGTTTTGGGAGGAAATCATGGACTAGAGCCCAGGCTGTACCCCTGCTGCAGTGACTCCAACCTGGGATGCTTTTGAGGTCCTCAAGGGTCCCAGTCACCCAACACATGGCAGAAGGGAGCATTGGAGCTTTGTGCTGGAGGAGAATTGGGAGTGGAGGAGGGCAGTGGGGATGGCATTTCCATGCACTGCCGACTGCTTTGTGTTTGTATTTTTAACTGCCCACTGGATAAGTAGCTGCTGCTGGTGTGTGTGCGCTGCCCTTTTCTTAGAGGTGTGTTCACTGTGTCTTCTAATTAACTTAATTCTGCTTTGTGCTATATCAGGAGGTGCTCCCAGGAAGCTGGGTCTGTGCTGTTTGCCCTTCCCACCTGCTTTGCTGGGACCAAAAATCTCCTCCAAAATCTTAACATAGCCTTTGAGCACAAGAGTGAAGCTGGAACTGGGCACCGTTTCCAGTGCTGTTAAATATCAGCTCTTCCCCTGGGCTTGCTGCAGCTCTTCCACAGAGGTGTCACCTGGAGAATATTTGTGTTTTGGTAATGGAGTTCCCCCAAAGTCCATGGTATTATTTAGCCACACACAGGTGGTGTTATTTTGCTTTTCAGACTCCTTCCTTGCCATGATTTGGGAGGGTGGGAGCTCAGTTTGGAGCTGCCTGCTGGGCTATTCCAGTGAGAGAAAAAAATAGTTCCCAGCTTGTTCAGTGTTGTAACTGTGGCAGCCGCTCCGTCTTCCTCGGGCTCAGGAGAGGATTTCAGCCCTGAATCCTCTGGAGCAGCTGAGCTGTTTACCTGCCCTGAGGGCATCCTGGTATTACGGGCTTGAATCCCATTCCCATCCCCTGCTGTGAGAACAGTGATCCGGCCTCGGGGCTGCTCCAAACCCTCTGACCAGCTGTGCTTTCCATGGAACGGCAAAGCAGAGAGGTGTTGCCTCACAGAGAAAGGGTTTGGAAAAGCCTAGAGCAGGGACTTGAGGAGGTGTGTTGATGTGTGTTAAGGGTGCTTTGAGTCCAGCTGCTGTGGTAGATTTTCAGTGAGAAGGTCTCTTGGCTTTGTCCACGTTCTGGAGTCGGAATGCCTCATATCCAGGTGATGTCCCTCGCACGCCAGAACTGGGATGGTGCCTGGAGAGGCATGAGGACACCACCTCTCTTCCTTCCTCCTTGTTTTCAAAGGGAATACAGCTCTGTGTGCCCAGTTGCAGGTCTGGCTGTGTCCTGTTCAATGTTCTGGTCAGACCTGCTCACATTTCAGATGAGAGGTGTGGCTCTGTGTGTCCCCACCGTCCCCCTGGCAGGGTGGCTGTGCTGCCTCCGAGCGAGCAGTGGTGGCAAATCAGGCTCAGGTGGAACAGCTTTTGGGTGACCTGAGGGGCAGATACGTAGCGGGTCGTTACGTGGGAGTTCTGGGAAAGGGGCTACAGAGCAGTTGGCAGGAACTGGTGCTGCAAAATGAAACCACAGTCCTGAAATGCCTTGGAGGCAAAATGACTTTCCTGGTCTGGGAAGTCAGTGTGGACTGGCCAAGTCTGGTGGGAACTGGAGGGAGAACTGGGAATGGCAGGAGCCGTGTGTGACTCAGGGGTGCCCAGCACTGGGCACACTCAGTGACTACTGATTAATCCAGGGGGTTTCCCCTCTGTGAGCTGGGACATGTCATCTGTCTTTGAGAAGCCCAAATGGGCTGGGCTTGGGAGCAGGGGAGTGCAGGGCACCCTCCTCCTGTGCCACAGGACAAGCCAGTCCCATGCTGGTGGCCCTGGGCCACCCTGAGAGTGGTCCCAGTCTGGAAATGGAAAGTTCTGTGGGAGCTAAATGTGAGTGTGGTTACACAAGTGGCCTCAGCAGGAAAAGTTCCTCCAGTGCACGTGTCTCTGGATGTACATGGGTCCTCCTTGTTGGCAGTAGGACTCAGGAGAGATCCCAGACCTTCCATACACGTTCCTGCTTAACCCCAAACCATGTTCTGTTGCAAAGACTGAGCCAGGGCTTTACATAAAACAGAGTGACACAGAGCACTTCACACTAATCCTCAGAAAAAAAGTGCAAGGTGACACTGTACCTGTTAAATCTGAATGTCAGCAGATTCCCTGGCGCCAAGGCAGGGGGATCTGTGAGGATGGGAAATGCTAATGTTGTTGCAGACTGGAGTTAGTCCTACAGTGAGCTGGTGCTCTCCTTGGTTAAGAAAACATCAGTTCCATGACATATGTTCTGTTCATCACTTAAAAGGAAAACGGGTCTGGAATCACCACCAATGTATTCAAAATTATTTGTGCTGCAAAATCTGCAAGGGAATTCTGAATAGGCTCTTGGGCTCTGATTAATTCTGAAGCTGAAATGCAAAAGTGCTGATCCTCTCTGACTCTAATTTCCTCCTCCCTTGGAGCTCACTGTTATTTAATGGGAGTCACACATCTACTCAACTTGATTCAGCAATGATGTGGCTGTGTGATTTGACTTTCTCTAAAAAAAATTCTATAGAAGGGGCAGAAACGCAAAAATGAGTGCATAAAGAAATAAAATATTTTTAGTTTAGTTTTGGGAAGGAAATCTCTAAAATGCTGAGCTGAGCTGTGGGACGTAGTGGGTAATCACTGTGGGTTCACCTTCTCTGTGCAGAGCTGGGAGGTGCTCCTGGAAGGGGGGGCAGCAGACTCTGACAGCAGGAGATGCTTTTTTGTGTAGATAACTGAAGAGCAGAACTTGCCACTGCCATGAGCTGGAGGGCTGGGAAGGATTTGGGGTGGTCCATGGAGAAACTCCAGGTTGCCCATTCTCCAAAACCCTGAGTGCTGGGAGTGGGAGGGACTGGCTGGGAGGTCATTCTGCCTTTGCTTCCTTCCTAACTCATCCTTAAGCCTCTGTTACAAGCTGCCATCAGAGGTGAGCTCAGATCTGTGACTGTCCTTAATGCAAGGAACTGCAGAGCTTCTTCCCAACCTCCTGCTTGCCTTAAGCTCCTTCAGCTGGGGTATTTTTGTTTGCTTGTTTAAATGAACAGCTACTCTTGTGCCACAGATAAGTTTGGTGTTATGTTAAGACAGCAGTGTTGGAGTGGATCTTGGTTTTAGTTGCTCTGTGTTCTGGCAGGTTGTGTTATTACCATTATTAACCAGATATCAAAGGGATGATGTAATGCAGGATATGTCCTCTCAGGGGGAAAATTAAGGACTGGAGGCAACAGCTGCTGATATCACTGGGTGCTTTCCCATGGATGTTATCAAGTGTTAGCTTGGATTCTTTGTGAACTCCAGGGAAAGTCTCATGGAAAAACTCTCTGGTTCCTCAGGGATTTGGCTTGCATCACCCTCCTTTTCTCATCTCTCTGGAGCAGATTTCTAGGATGCAGAGGCTTTAATGTTGTTTTTAATCACATCCATGAGAACACCTGGCATATTGCAGCCTGTCTTCTTCCGTGCAGGCAGGTCACTGGCAGCTGGAAGGGTCTGAACAGTTAGAACTCCTGAGTGAGACAGTGTGTGTTCCAGGGCCAGGAGAATGCTCCCAGCTTGTTCTGTGTTCAGGAAACCGTCTCTGGGAGCCAAGTTCAGCTGCCCTGGTGGTGCAGAGAGTTCTGTGCACAACTGAGCCTTCCCCAGTGCCTCTGCATGTGTAAGCTTTGAAGAGTGGGGTCATGGTTTAGTGGTTTAAGGGATACAGTGGTAGTGCTGGGTGGATGATTGGACTGGATCATCTTAGAGATCTCTTCCAGCCTTGACAATTCTATGATTCTGTGATTCTATGGCCTCTCCTCATTGATCACAGGGCTCTCTGTTGGGATGTCTTGGCTCCTTTGGGATGTCTCTGCTGGCATGTGGTGTCTCCCACAGCCAGGTGCCATGGCTTGGGAGCCCACAAGAGAGAGAAAGAACTACCCCAGTTGTTCTTTTCATTTTGGCTGGTTTTTCTTTAAATGTTCAGGTGAAACAGGTCCTGGCAAGGCTGTTTCTGCAGCCCCACTATGGAGTTGCCAACAGCTCTTGGTCAGCCCATCCAGAGGGGAATAGTCCTGGAGAGAATCCCAGAGGCAGCAGCAGGTCCTGCAGACACTCCTCCTGCACGTAACCCTTTGTGGGTGTTGCAGATAAACCCTCCTTGTTTTAAGCAGGGGGGATTCTGGGTCTGGTTTTCCTGATGTTGATGCAGAGGAGCTATGTGAGGGAGCAGTAATTTGAATCTCTGGCCGAGGGCAGCTGAGCCAGGGCTGCGCCATGGAGATTATCAGATTGTGCTTTGGATTTAATGCCCTGAGAAGTCTTGCTTTGGATACAGCACCTGGCTTCCAGCGAGGATCCTGCTCTGAGGTGATTTGCCTGCTGGGTGGTGGTGGCACACAGAAGGTCAAACGTGTCCAAGGTTCCCAGGTAAACGGCTGCAATGGGGATGCTCCTCCGGAGGTTCACATACTGGAGAGCAGAGCAGGGAGCTTTGGTTGTCTGACATACCTGGATTGAATGGTGAATAACCTTCTCCTCCAGCAGCCCTTTGTTTTAAAGGACTGCTGCTGTCCTGCCTTGCCAGCTGAGCTCTTCATCCCCACACCGAAGGAACAGCCTGAGCCTCCTGGAAGCAGCAGTTTTCCACAGCTGAAATCTTAGTGCAGAAGTGTGGGAGAAATCTGGGAGCAGCCTGGCTGTTCCTGCACAGTGGGTTTGCACTCCCTGGCAAGTGACTTGGACTTGGGAAAACACAGCTGAGTTGCTCAGAAAAAGAACAGACCTTCCCTGTAGTCCTTCGCTCAGGTTTCCGTTTCCATCGTGCCTTGCGGAGCGTTGCAGGCATGTGCCCTCCTGCTGCTGTGCCCAGGACCAGGAGGAGGAGTTGAGGAGGTGCTGCCAGGGTTAATGGTGGGGTAAAGGAGCGGGTACATGGTCAGGGATTGCCAGGGCACCCTCTTTCTGAAGGAGGTTGAAGCTCTGTGTGCTGTTCATTCCTTCCCTCCTGGCTCCGGTGCAGCCTGGAGGCAGCAAATGCGCATGGGAAGAGGCAGGGCTGAGGGGGAAGTTTGGCTCCCTGACAGGGAAAACATCTTTTTGCTGTTCCACATAAAAACCAGGCAGAAGTAACCACTGATACTGCTTGTTCAGCAGGGGTTGTTGCTGTCTTTCCCTTGAAGGTAAGAGCTGTCCGGTGGGATTGTGTGTGGTGTGTTCAGGAGCAGTGGGAGCTGAGCCACATCCCGGTGAGCTGTGTGGGAACCGGCACACGCAGGGAGAGGGAACATCCCGGTGTGCCCTGGGCACAGGTAACACAGGGAATGGGGCGGGGAAAAGGGAACATCCCGGTGTGCTCTGGGCACAGGTAACACAGGGAACACACAGCTCCAGGCTGGCTTTGGAGGTGCTGCTCAGAAATGCTGTTGTGGAGGAAGGAGGCTGAGATTGCCAGGATCAGGGTTCTCTCCCCTTTCTGCCTCTAAAGCCACTTTGAAGGATAACTGGCTTTCATCAAATGAAATTTTGCCAGCATCCTGCTCTGCCTTTTGTGCTCATACCTCGCACACCTCTCTGCCTTCCTAGTCTCAGTATTTCCCAATTTCTGGAGCCAGTAGCCTGTGGCACACAGGTAGCTTTTCCTGGGGCCAGGAAAGCTGGGATAGTGTTGGCCACAATGCTGTTCCTGTTTCTAAAGGAAGAAGGCTGGGCTCAGTGAGGGAGCCCATCATCTTCAGAACTCTTGGCTTTTTAAAGCTGTATTTACAAAAGCCTGGAAGCTGGAATCTGTGTCTGCTTGATGTGCCATGAAGCTGAAAGTGCTCATATCCTTTATTCATTGAATTTTAGTGTGGTTTTTTCCTTTCCTAAATACCAGAAGTTATTTTTTTTTTTTGGGGGGGGGGGGGGGAAGAGCTCCAAAAATGAGCAGCAGCAGCTTTTGAAGTGGCAACGTCACTGAACGTGGTCGAGGATGAACAAACGCTGCTTCCTGTCTCGGTGGCTGGAGACACTGCTCCCGGTGGGAAAACACAGCCAAATCACTGTGGGGCTGAGTTAGCAAGTGCAGGAGGAGCAGGGACAGCACTGAGTGTCTGTGCTCGTGGGAGGGGATCTCAGCTGTGAGGCTGACTCAGAGCTGCACCATCGGGGCTCGCACGTGAGTTAGACCTGCCGGCATCTGCTCTGTCCTTGGCAGGTCTGTCTAACCCGGGGAGATTTCGGCAGCCTGAAGCACAGGCAGCTGCTGCCTGGCAAGAATGGTGTTACCAGACCAAATCTTTGGGTCTCCAAGCAGTGCAGGAATGATCTGTGGGTGTCCTCTTTGTGGCATTGTCTATTTTATGGTGCTAGGACCTGTTCTGGTGGCGCAGTGTTCCCTGGTCCCACTGCACACCAGTTGGTTTTGGGAAGTTTGCCCATTGTACCTGTCTGGAGACCAAGTCAGATGGACAGACCTTTCCTCTTGTCATGTTTGGATCCCAGACTGTTTCCACAGTGATGTAACACAGGGAAGTGCAGCCAGCAGGGGACACTGGACCCTGACACACCAGCTCCTCTCATCACTGCTGGAAGTAGCAGGGAGAGCTTTGTGTCACCAAAGGATGTGTCAGTAATGGGAACCAGGAACTTTGGGGCATCAATCAGTGGCCTTTGGACAAGGGCCTGGAGTGACAGGACACAGGGAATGGCTTCACACTGACAGAGAGTGGGTTTAGATTAAATATTTGGGAAAAAATTCTTCCCTCTGAGGGTTGTGAGGCCCTGGCACAGGCTGCCCAGAGAAGCTGTGGCTGCCCCATCCCTGGAAATGTTCAAGGCCAGGTTGGGCAGGGTTTGGAGCAGCCTGGGCTAGTGGAAGGTGTCCCTGCCCATGGCAGGGGTTGGAATGAGATGAGCTTTAAGATCCCTACCAACCCAGACCATTCTAGGATTCTGTAATCCCTCATTAACTAGATTCAGAGTTGCTGTGCACAGGAAGAAGCTGATTAGAAAGCCTCATGTTTCCTCACCAGCTCTTTGACTGTGCTCACTGTGTAGAGAAAGCTCAGACACATCTTTTGGGGCTGGGAGTTGTGCCCCAGTCTGGGGGGATCTAGAGGTTTGTTCTTCTCCTCACCCAAAAGCTTCCTAGAACGAGACCCTGGGTTGATTAGGGAGCCCAGAGCCAGAGGAGGACACAGAGTTCGAGGCCACAGCCAGGTGGGACAAGCCGTTTCTGCTCTGGGGCCTTGATGGAGCTGTGCTGTTCTGGCTGTGTCTGTCAGTGCTGTGCCCCAGCAGGTTAATGGGAATCCTTTCTCTTTCATTTTCAGTAGCAAGTCTGCAGCCTTTGTGTGTCTTCTGCATTTAGCAGGAGCTGTGTTTCCAGTGATTCCGTGGTGGATTTATCCTCTGTACTTAGTTTGCAGTAGAGGAGCCAGTAAAAGCTGCTCTTGCAGCTGAGAAGAGCTAATCTGTATTTTTAGCTGGAAACAGCATCTTCTCTCTCCATCCTCCTACTGGTAACCAACTCCTTTTGAGTTTTAGGATCTCGCAGCGTGTCCTTGCTCTGAAGGACCTGCTCTAGACGTTGGTGATTTCATCAGATCTTGAACTTAAGGCTGGTAATCTTGGAATGCTGCGGAGCTGTCCGTGCCAGGGTGGTGAGGGATGCCCTGGGGAAGCCGTGTGCCCTCCGGTTTCCCACGGAGCTCTCCATCGGAAATGGGCTGGGTTTGTGCTGCTCGCATTAAGATGAAAGAAACCACAGGAGAAACAGCTTCTAAGAGGCTTAAAAGCAACAGGCTTTTCTTTTCCTCCTGGGAAGGGCACACAGCCAACATCTTGCTCTTTACAGATCTCTTTTAATAAGCAGAATATTGCAGTAGGAGCGACTGCTCTTTACAGATCTCTTTTAATAAGCAGAATATTGCAGTAGGAGCGACTGAGCCTGCCAAGAATGAGCAGAACAGCCCTGCATCCCACAGCTTCCTTCATCCCAGTGCACGTGTGGCTCTGGGATCCATAGGCCATTGCCCTTGTGGATGCCATTCCCTGCTGGTCAGGGTGGCAGGATTAATGGCTGGCCTGGTCTGGGGCTGCCTTCATCTGAAGGGCGTTTTTAGAGTGGCTGGTGGAGCATGTGGGTGGGTCTCCTCCTCTCCTGTGTTTTCTTTCCAGCTCTTTGGTGGGGGGACTGAGGCTGGGGAGTGTTGAAAGATGTTACATTATGGGAAAGCAGTATCTGAATGGGAGGAGATCTGTTAGGTGAGAAAAGCTGTGGGCTCAGCTGGCCTGTGGGGGCCAGGAAAGCTCCCTGGCAGGCTGGTGTCCCCAGGTAAGGCCTCCTCATCCAGGACCCCTGCAGGCACAGGGACAGGAAGGTCTGGGTGTGCAGGGTGGGGTGTTTGGCTACTTTCAGAAGACTAAGTCCTTCTCATCTTCCCATCCCCAGTGAGCTAAAAGGAGCACGGCCCAGTTTGCAGCTTTGTAGGTCACTGAAGGAGAAGGGAGGCTCTGCAGTGTGCCGGGAAGCGCCCTGTGCTGTGGCAGCTCTCCTTCCCCGGGCGTCTGAGGAAGAAATTGGAGAGAGGAGCAGGATGGAAGATGACCCCCAGCTGCCCTGCTGTTACACTTTGAAACTGCCTGGTTGCAACACACAGTTTCAGACCTCGGGGGAGAAATATTAGTCAGTAAATGTGGACATCCAGGGCAGACCCTGTGCCTGTCGGGAATTTGCTCAGCTCCTGGGGGCATCAGTGTGCTCCTCCTGAGCAGCAGCAGGTGATGGTACTCCATGGACTGGTGACCTGAGAGATTTTCTGCTGCCTTGCAGGAGGCTGCTGGGGGCAGGGAATGTGAACTAGGAAGAAGGAGTGGAATAGAGCAAAGCCAAGCAGGTGAGGGAGGGATGGATCTCCCTTCTGTGCTTGCCAGGGCCTTGGCTCCAATAGACCCGGGAACTGCAGGTGGAGGTGGCTGTGCCCCACGGGCTCCTCTCTGGGCACCCCTGCAATGCAGGGCTGGGGCAGCACTGGCTGCCTGGCCTGGTGCCCGGGGAGGTTGTGCCGTGCTGTGCCGTGCCGGGGAGGTTGGCGCGCTCCGGGCGGGCTGCCCAGCACGTGGCACTGGTGTCAGCAAACAGGACAAGCAGGGTCACATTTGCTTCTGGCCTGTTGGGGTGAAGGAGGGAGGGCTCAGGGAGGGCTCAGCCCACAAGGGGAGCTCCCGGCTCTGCTCCTGGGCACTGACAGCAGTGTCACCCTGACCCATCCTGATGGCAGCCAGCCCAAGCACCGAGGGAGCAGCCTCTCATTTGTATTTCCCAGTTTACTCACGTTATAACTGAACCAGAGAAAACAGGGAGATCGGGTTTCTTGATGTTGTTGCTCTTCCTTGGATCTCAGGGTGTGTTGGTGGGGCTTTGCCACGTGCTGAGGACACAGAGCCTTGTACCTGCCATCGAGGGGGCACGTGGGGAGGTACCTGCACTGGGGACAGGAGGGGGTTTGGTGTGGTGGCCAGGGCAGCACTGCAGCTGTGACTCCTCTCCATCTCTGTAACTCCTTCTCTCCTTTTGCAGAGATCTGGTGGGAGAACCGGCTTCCAAACTACACCACTCAGAGGAATTGCTTCTCTCAGCTCTGTTGAGGCCTCTGAGCTCTCACTGCGAGGGAGAGGACAGGTGAATAGTACCCCATGTAAAAGAGTGGCCCCAGCTGTTGAAGCTGGTCTTACCTTAGCTCACTGGATTTGTTTACAGATTTACTTAGAGCTGCTCTGTGAGTTTGCAGCCTCTGCCTTGGCATTTACACTCAGGGGTCCTGCCACCCTCAGGGCACAGTGTCGTGTGTCACTGTGGGTGGAGTTGGGGGGCTGTGGGCAGCGTTGGCAGCTCTTCCCCACCTTTGGTACCCCAACACCACAGCCAAGGCACTTGGCAGAGCAGGTTCCAGCCCAGCACTGCCCTGGACTGTGGCCACACAGCCCAGAGGTGCCCTGATGAGCTGCAGTTCATCAGGTGTGGGCCATGCAGGGAAGCGCTGCAGAGCCAGCAGGAAGGGGTTACACCTTGGATTTGCTGCCTGGTCACAGCCTGTCCATCTTTGGGGCTGCACCCCTGGTTCTGCCCAGGGTGGGTGCTGAGGCGAGTGCAGTGGTGGCACCAGCCCTGTCCCCTTCTGTTGTCACCTCCTTCCCCAAGTCCTGTGCAGCTCTGGGCAGGTGCCTGTGGCACCAAAGGCTGGTGTTTTTCTAAAGGTTTCTGTCCCTGCAGGGCCACCCTGAGCCATGTCCAACGACCCACCGCCACCCTACCCGGGGGGCCCCTCGGCACCGCTGATAGAGGAGAAGCACGGGCCCCCCTCTGCACCAGGTACTGGGGGTGGTCCTGGCTGCTCGGGGGTGTTGTGCTGACATTGTCCATCAGACAGGAGCCAAGCAAGTGTGGATTCCCTGGGAGTGCCCTGGCTGTGGCTTTTGCTGGCAGCTCTGCCCTGCCATGCACGGTGTGCTGGGGAGGGTGGTGCAATGCCCAGCTCCATCTATCCCCATGTCACCCTCAGAGAAGGCAGGGGAGGTCATGGGGGCAGCAACGAGAGCAGGAAGCACTCCCAGCTCAAAGTGTGGCTCTGCTTGCTGCTGTGGGTGAGGTGGGGTGAATTTGGGCTTCATGTGGCCCAGAGGATGAAGCTTAAGGCAGTGCCCCCCACCTCATGTGTTCCCCTTCCCTGGGACCAACCCTCTGACCACACAGCCAAGCCACCATCTCCCCATCAGCTCTGCTGCCTCCCTGGCTGCTGACTCTGTGTTTCCTTTCAGAGGGTGTCACCCCAGTGGTGGGACAGCCCCAGGGGGTTCCTATCCCCCCTCCTGAGTTTGGGCCCCCCCCGTATGAGCCACCCTCTCAGCCGGGGTTCGTGCCCCCCCACATGCCCACGGATGGCTCCGGGCCCTACGTGCCGCCGGGTGAGTCCTGTGAGGGGCTGGGGATGCAGGGGGTGGGGAGGGGTGGCAGCACATGACTCCTGGGGAAGGGGGGGACACAAGGAGGGGCTGGAGCTGCCATTTGGGGCTTGCAGTGAGGCTCCTGGGGGACACAGTGCCTGCAGCAGGGTTGGCCCTAAGTCTGTACCCCCGGTGGTGGTGCAGCAGCAGGATGGGGACCTCCCCAGTGAGGATGTGCCTCTCCAGCCACATATAAAGATGCTCACCTGTGCACGTTTCTCATTCACAGCAGGGTTCTACCCACCCCCAGGCCCTCACCCCCCCATGGGCTACTACCCTGCCCCAGGCCACTACCCCTCTCCTGGCGGCCACACGGCGACGGTGCTCGTCCCACCGGGAGCTGCCACCACAGTGACGGTGCTGCAGGGAGAGATCTTCCAGGGTGCCCCTGTGCAGACAGTGTGTCCCCACTGCCAGCAAGCCATCACCACCAAGATCTCCTACGAGATTGGGCTCATGAGCTTCCTCCTTGGCTTCTTCTGCTGCTTCATGGGGTAAGTGCTGCAGGGGGAGCTAGGGCCTCGCAGTGGACGCTCAGTCCTGGTCCTGGTGGCCCTAGTGCTGTGGGCCTTGGCTGAGCTGCTGGGCAGGACTGGGGTCTCAACGTGGAACTGGGGCAGCAGAGAGGTTCGGGGGGTGACAGCCCCTACACATACTCATGTCTCTTGCCTGTGCCCCCGGTGTCCAGGGGCTGCCTGAGCTCACCGCCCTCTGCCTCTTCCCTTCCTGTGCTCCAGGTGTGATCTCTGCTGCTGCCTGATCCCCTGCCTGTTCGATGACTTCAAGGATGTGACCCACACGTGTCCCAACTGCAAGGCCTATATCTACACGTACAAGCGCATGTGCTAACAGCGCCCTGGGAGCCACTGGAATGACACCGGCCCCTTCCCGCTGCCGTCCGAGTCTCCGCGTGTGCATCCCTCCTTCGCTTCCCGCCGGTGGTGTGTGTGTGTTATCCCCGGCTCCCTCCCGCTCAGAGCTGCCACCACCTGCCCCGAGCTCTGGTCCTCACTGGGAACAGCTGGATTGGCGATGCTGGTGCACAGGGGAGGGGGGCCCAGGCCCCAGATGCTGTGGGAGGTGCCCTGCAGGAGCGGGGGCATTGCTCTGCACCCCTTTACTCTCTGGAGTGTGAGCAAGGCCCCTCTCCCCTGCAGTAACCCCAGTGCTGGAGGGGCTCACCCCCGTCCCACAGCACAGGGGGTGCCTGGCTGCTGGGATGTGCTGCAGCCACAGGGAGCCCAGGAGGGAAGGGGGGGGACCTGAGCAGCCCACGGCACACTCAGGGGACACAGCACAGCCCTGGTGGCACTTTTAGGAAGGGGCTCAGAGGGTAGTGCCACACACCATGTTTCAGGGTGGTTCTCGGCCCCCTCCAGCCCATCGGCAAAGCCCCTTCCCAAGGAGAGGCAGAGCTGCCTTTGAGCACGGAGAGGGGACCGGCAGCAGCACTGCACCCTTGATCAGCACCTCCGTCCTGCCCCCGTGGCCGCTCCAGCTGCATGTGCCCCCTCCCAGCCCCGCCGGCTCCGGGGCAGGGACAGCTCCCGGCAGCCCCGATAGCCAAAACCACACCCGGCATGTCGCTGCCTGCCCGGCACGTAGAGTAGAGGAGTTTTGTTACCAGGCCGCAGCTCCGGAGCCCCGCCCTGAGCCCGGCGGGGTCTGCGGGCCCCACCCCGCACTGCCCTGCGGGGTCCTCCTTGCATGTGGGTGTAGGGGGTATTTTTAGCTCACTTCAGTGGGGCAGAAGGAAGGGGGCAAGCAGGCAGCGACAGGAGCTGCCAGCAGCACCCTCACAGGCACGGGGAAGAGGACCTGGGAGCCATGGTCAGCCCCTGGGGGCTGCTCCTGCCCTGCCCCTGCAGCCCCCCGAGCAGTGTAGGGGCAGGTCTCTTGGTACCCAGGTCTGCAAACACGGCCCAGCCTGCACAGGCAGCTGCTGTTTGCCCAGGGGTGGAACTGTGGCAATAGTCAGTGTTTTTATGTAAATAAATAACAGACCCTGAACTCGTGTACATCTTTTCTTCTCTCCTGATCAAAATCCAGAGCAGATCTGCCTGCAGGGGAGCTGAGGATGAGGAAGAAGAGCAGCAGCTGCCCTACCCCACCAGGAACCCTCTCACCAGGAACCAGGGGAAAACCCAGGGGAGGCAGCAGGGACAGTGGGGTGCAAGAGCAGGAGTTTCTCAGGGACTGCCTGAGTCAGAGACAAGTACAACAGTGCTCCCATCTCCCCCTTAATCCCCTCCCCAGCCTCTCCTGTTCTCCCAGTGACTTGATTCTGGCTTTCCCCAGCTATAGCATTGCAACTTTTTATTTCAGTCAAGGCTTCAGGAAAAATAACCAACAACCAACCCTCAACCCCAAAGTTGCACAATACATATCTGTCACCTCCATACCCCCTCACGGTCCTGCCCCCATCCCCAGGGTGCTCCCTCCAACAGGAGTCAGATCCTTGGGACAGCACACCCAACAGGACACTGCTTTGAGGTAACAGCCCCACAGCACAGCTGCAGCTTCTCAGGGTGGGAAAGCAAGTGCTCTTTGCTGAAGAGGCTGATGACACATTCTGGGGATGCAGCCCAGGGCAGGAAACCCCCTCCGGACACTGCTCTGGGGATGGAGATGAAAAGCCAAGCACGTGAAGCCTTTGCCAGGACAGGACAGGACATCTTTAGCCTTAAAAGCTGCCCCAGCCTGGGCAGGGCAGGGCAGTGCTGCAGTGGAATCCTCACCCCCTCACACCGACCAGTCCTGGGCACTAGGTCAGCTAAAGACATCCCATTACAGCGGTGTGCAAGGAGGCTTGGACAGTCCCGCAGGATTCCTGTTTACTTCCTCACTCCAACTCTGCAGCCAACTCACCACCAGCAAGGGAAGGGTCTGAAAACGGACAGGGCACATCTCTCTCCTTGCCCCCACGCCGTGCCAGTCACAGGATGTACCAGGCTGCAGCTCCTGCTGCCACTGCCACGCAGGCTGCCAGCACCAGCTGCACGAGGGGCTGCCTGGCCAGACCCACCGCGGCGTGGAAAGGGCAGCCGGGCCCTGCCGCGCCTGCCAGGACACAGAAGGCACTGTTAGTGCTGCCAAGGCTCGTGCCACGCACGTGTGGCAGCTCTCCCTGCCCCCACCTACCCAGTTTGTCTGCGTAGTAGGGGCATTTGCGGATGTCTCCTTTTCCGTCGTGCACTGGAAACCCTCCGTCTTGGGCTTCTTCTGGCAGCGACCTGCCGATCTTGTCCAGCTCATCAAACACCTGCAAGTGGCCACAGCGAGCACGTGAGGCAGGCACAGCTCATCCAGAGCCCTGGAATCATCTGGAGAACAGGCAAGCACCACTCCTGCCTCCCTCCCTCCCACCGGGACTCCTTTGGGAGCACCTCGCTGCAAACCTGTGGTGGCACCTGGCACATGTTACAGCTCCAGGAAGGAACAGCCCATCCCAAAAGCATCCAGTCAGAGCCAGGAGAAGGCAGGACCACCCTGCTGCTCCCCTCCCATCCTGCTGCAGGTGGGAGTGTGAGCCAACTGCACACTGTCAGAGGATCCCTGCTCCTGCAGTGGCCAGGCAGCCCCTCCAGCTCTGTTGCCAGAGGATTCCATAAGGATCCTGATGAAGGAGCTAACCACATCCCAACACATTCCTGACCAGTTTAAACCACACTAACCAGCTACAAGCACAGATTAAAGCTCCCACCCAGTAGCTAAATCTGTGTTCATCCCCCTGGGGCAAGTGGCAGCTCAGTCAGGTTTGATGAAAGGCAAATGCTATGGGAGGAACAAGAGGCTCCAGACATTTTTGGCCATAGGGCAACATGTCAGACCTGAGACAGGAGATGACTGTCACCAGGGTGGTGTAACACACTCAAACTGTTTGAGGCTGTCTCAGAGTAACAGCTCTGTTCCCCCTACTGCTTCAGAGCCACACAGGCCACAGGAATCTTGAAGTCATATTAATTTTGCCCAAGTCAAAGGCCCAGCCTGTGGTGTTGGAGCACGGGAGGAATTCCTGCCCAACACCAGCTCCAGAAGCTAATGGAGAAGCTATTTAGAGTAGAATCCCAACCCCACAAGACAGAGGGGCTATGGTGGTCTCAGCCCCAAACCACTGCCTGGGTGAGCAGTCTGACTGGATCAGACCCAAAAGCAGCAGCACCTGCACACACAGGAGCTCAAGGGATTTGTTTAGTACCTGCATGTTAAATCTGAAGGCTCTGTTGGCCTCTTCCACGATCCTTTCCTTGGTGTTCTTGTCCAAGTCCAGAGCATTCATCCTTGCTCTGTAAAGCTGCTTGAACTGCTGTGCATTAGAAACATTCTCAAACACGTAGAACTGGATCCCTTCCTCAGTACTGGGCAACTTTAGGGCCCTCTGGGCCACCTTCTTCAGCACCTGGCCACCTGAGAGGTCCCCCATGTAGCGGGTGTAAGCGTGAGCCACCAGCAGCTCTGGCTCGTGCTGTCCCACATGATGGATTCTGTCCACATATTGCTGAGTTGCCTCTGAACACTGGATCTTCTCTTTCCAGTCTTCTCCATAGAAATATTTAAGGTCTTTAGCCAGTGCTTCCCTCCGGTGAAGCTCCACGGGGAAATAGAGAGGAGCAAAGACCGGGTTGTCCTTGTTGCGATCCATCTCCTCCTCCAGGGCAGAGTAGGTGAAGTGCAGGGCCACTGTGGCCAGCTATGGACAAAGCACAGCTCACCTGAGAAGCCAGTCCCTGGATCAGGACTGCTCCCCCCTGCTTGGAATTGGGGTAAACAAGGAGGAAACCCCCGGGCTCAACACAAAACCCGCCTGGAGAGCTCATACTAGGCAGGTATTGCTTGAAGGAGCAGAGGCTCTGCTCTGTCTACCCCCATAACACCCCCCAGGGCTGTGGGGCTCTGCCTCCAAGTCTGCATCACATCAAAGAGATCAGGAGCAGAGCAACACCCACCTTGAAGAGCTCCTTCCTGATCCGTCCTTTCAGGAAGTCCTTGACAAACTGGGTGTTCTCAGCACGGTCGTGGGATTCCTTAGTGCCCTCCTTCAGCAGCTCTGACAGGTCTGTGGGGCTGCAGGGGACAGGGAGAGCTCCTTTTACCCCACGCCCACACACAGCTATGAGTTTGTCCCTGCTGTGTTTGCAGGGATCCCCTTCAATCCCTAACATCCCAGGCCCAGATTGGAGAAGGTACAAGGTGGGACCCTCAGGCCACTCCCCAGGTTGAACTGGCACCAGCAGGAGGAAGCAGGGCAAGAATACCCTTAAAAAGTTTATTTCTCCTGAATTACACTGGTTTTGCAGGTTTCCATATGGTGAATTTCTAAAAAAAACCTCATTAAAATCTATGATTTGTAGTTACAGCCACTGCACTTACCTGGAGGGTGGTACAGTATCAACACTACACTCACTCAAATCATGCCAAAGTGCACTTTGTGTTTTTTATCACTAGTTTGCTACAAGTGGCACGTTCCCTGTTAGCTGGAAGAGAGACTTTGGACACTCCAGACCCACTGAGTGTGCCAGGAGAGCCAGGAAACATTAACTTCTTGTGAAGCTGAGCCTGTCAAGTCAAAGAAGTCAACCAGCCTATCTAGGTCTTCTGGGAAACACCCTGTTCTCCCTTCCCATTTTCCAGGTCTGAATCCTTGGGGTTTAGAGCATGTTTGTGAATTTGGTTTTGGAACTAACCTCCTAAAAAATGTTCTTGCCTGGACCTGCGGGTATTCTGCAAAGCAAGAAAGGCAGCTGTCCAGAGTGGAGTTCACCTCTAGAGTCACCTTTCAAAACAAGAAGCTGCTATCACATGAGCCTGCCCAGCGAGCCATGGAAAACCAGCTTCCTCGGCCAGGAAGGCAGAAACACAACCACCAAATGGTCAAAGTGTTTGTGGAATGTCAGTTTGATAGTGGCAGCTAAAAAAAAAAATAACTGTGTTGTCAGCCCTGCCAGATTGCTCCTTCCCATCCCTTCCAGTAGTTTGATTAAACAGATTTTACTGCACGTGTAGTTGATTAGTCATCTACTGGTGTCTCTCACTTCTTTCAGATGAGGAGAAGGATCACTCCTTGACCTGGCAGGTCTCCTGCCTTGCCCAGGGCTGTGTCTGTGCCACAGTGTAGGACAGGACTCACCTGACATTGTTGTCTTCTGTTTCCTCGTAGCGCGAGACATCCGCGTCTTCTCCCGCCTCCGGGCCCTCCATGGCCGATGGCATTGCTGCTCAGTGCTGGGGATCGGTCTGAAAGGCAAAATCAGGAAGGGGCTTTTGGGGGAAGCTGCTTTAGCAAAGGGATGGGTGTGAAATGTTGTCTAACAAGGAGCTTCTGGGCTGCCCCCCAGGCAGGGGGTGAGGAACAGCCGCCGTCCGTTTCCTCTGAACACCAGGCGCTTCCAAGGAAGCACATTTGTTTGTTCAGTTCAGCCCCCCCAGGAGAACCTCAACACCGACACCCAGCTCACTAAATATCAACCTCAGAGACCTACAACACAGCCAGCAGCCTGCATTTGGCTTCCCACTTCAGGGTGGCTCCTGGCTGAAGGTGAGAGCTCCAAGCTGGGAACCTGCACTGAAATCGTGAGCAAGCAGCTCTCCCCTGGTGCCACCAAATATTTCACCCAATGTGCTGCTCAGAGCAGAGTCACAGGAAAGGGAAGCACCTCCCCTTCACTCAGGAAGAAGAACAAGCTCCATTTCCACAGCAGCACAGAGCTTCCCTGGAAGAAAGCAGTGGGGAATTAGGCCAGCTGAGCTCTGAAGTCAGGCAGCTCACAGGGGAAGCAAGAACATTCCCTGAGACAGAATATAGGAACTTCCAAAGCAAGGGTAGATTTCACTGCTCCTGCTCCCACTCACAGCCTCCTCTCCTGCCTGCCAGGGTTTACTTCAAACCCCACAAGCAGCTGGGTTTCCCCTCCTCTTTTGCGAAAGGAAACAGAATCTCCTTGGACATACCAGGATGCACAAGACTTACCCAGAAGCAGGAACAATGGCTCACTCATTGGATCGGCACATCACACCTCGTGACTACTCCCCCCCCACACGCAGTTGGGGTAAACAAGGAGGAAACCCCCAGACTCGACACAAAACCAGCCTGGAGAGCCCATACCAGGGAGGTATCCCTTACACTGGCTGAGCACAGAAATCCAGGCACCTCATTTACAAAGTGGGTCTGTAATCAGCTTTGTGCAGAGCAGCACCACCACCTTAGAGGCAGCCTTGGCAGAGGAGCAAGGGGCTAAGCTGCTGCTGGCCCTTTGGAAAGCCTCACTCCAAGAGAGCCATCCTCATGCTCCCCCACTTCAGTCCAGCCCCCTCAGGGGGCTGCATCCTGCAGGACCTGGCAGGGTGAAGTCTCCCCACCCCAGGATGGGGAAGGGCAGGGCAGGTGGGAACACCAGCACATGGGCTCAAGATAGGTGAGGAAACCACCTTCAGGTGCTGTCCTGTCCATGTGATCACTCCCTAGACAGCACACGTGCTCACATCAGCTCAGCACACTGGACTCATCTTCGCTCCTCACACAGCTCCACCTTCAAACATTGGGAGATGCCCACTGTGGGGAAGGGAAACCAAAGCAGAGGCAAATCACCCACCTGAGCTCAGCCAGGAGCCTGTCATGGGCACAGGGGGCACAGCCCACTCACCTCTGCCAGTGCAGATCATCTCTCCAGCTCGACTTATGGCAGGCCAGACCTTCTCAAGAGATGCATATTCCAAAATGAAACTGGACAAACGAGTTCCAGCTTATCTTACAGCCCCAGAAAGCCAGAGGCCTGGAGGTAGGGTGTGCTGTCCCCACACACCTGCAACAGCCCCGGGTACAAAGCAGCAGGTGAGAGCAGAGCTACAGAGCACTTCAGCACCACTCATCCCTTGGGAGAGGCCTGAAGGCTGACATCAAATCCAGCCTAAAGGAACACACCACATCAGGCTCAGAAAATCATGGTTAACAGCAGCAGTGGCTCAAGGCTCCCAGTGGCCACGTGCACATGGCCCTGAGATCATCGCTGTACAAGACACCTCTGCTCACCCCTCAGAGCCTCCTCTCCCGCGCCTCGGGCACACCCGTGTTCAGCAGCACTCACCCACACGGGAACTCTGCTCCCCACATCACACAGGGGGAGCTCCTGGGGTCTCAGAAGCCTTTACCCAACCCTGTTACCGGTGCTGTAGCAGCACAGCTGATGAGAACAGGGAATGGCTGCCCCAGGAGCACTGTCTGCTGACGGGAGCAGGGTTCAGCACACAAACAGGCATTTAAGGTCTTTGATGCACTCTGGGACTTGTATCTGCAACTGTGCAGCAGAGGCTCAGTGTGACACGTTCCTCTCCATGGCAATAGGGCAGTCAGTGATGACAGCAGTCCCTGTAGCCCGAGGCAAGGGCAGAACACGTGCAGGAAATAGGGAAGCTCAGATTTTTCTGATACAGTTTCTAGTACAGACACCTCCCCGATGAGCCATGAATTCAAGAGACATGTCAGCACAAACCAGCCCCATCCTTTCCACTGCTGGGCTACTGCACAAGAACTGGGAGGAAGGAAAGTCAGAATCATTGCGCCTCTTATCACTACACATTGTTGCTTTTACTCAAAAACTGGCAACTCCAGCCCCTGGTCACAGCCCTGGTTTCTCAGGGTGCTCTGCTCCTCTGGAAAGGAGGTTGTGTCCCACATGCTAAGGAGGTGGCTCAGGCAGCTGCCCACCTCCTCTGCAGAGGCTGGAATGTCATTCCATTTGCTGCAGGAGCTCAGTTCATCCAGGACCTGGCTGATGTTCAGTGTAAACACATATCTTTGCAGTGCCTGGACAGCAGCCTGCCTGGGAGAAATCCAACTCAAATCAAAGCCATGAGCTGGGACAGCAGGGCTGGAGAGTGGGGAGGAGGTTTGCTACAGGACACCTCAGCATTCTAAACATCTCCTTCCCAATGACAGCATTCAAACCCTCCAAGAAAACATCCCACCTCATCCAGCCAGCAATTACTTTGCCCCCACGCACATCTCCCCAGCAAGCCTCACACCCCAGATGCACAGCTGCTCTTCTAGGGTAGGAAGACACTTAATCCCAATAATCCTGTGCCTTTTGAAGGAAGCAGGACTGGAAGCCCCAGAGTTGCTTGGGCACCCTGGGAGAAGTTCAATAGCTCAGGAACACCCAGGCAGTACAGAGTTCACCTTTGCTGTTTGACCTCCACGTAATTTCAAGGCATTTCCCCATACACAGAGCTCAGAGTGTGGCTGGACCTACCTGAGCATCACTGTGCTGGAGACAAACCCCAGAACTCCACTCTAGGGGCTGGAATCATCTCAGAGGTTACCTGGCAATCCCAGCAGGAGAGACTTGTGTCTCCTCCTCCCTCTGGGGAGGAATTTGGCACCGGCTGCTGCTGGAAATGGAGCCTCACAGAATAAATTACCACATTACCTGATCCCAGGTACGTTTAAGGCTTCATCAGGACACAGCCAAAATTCAGGCAATAATTCAAGTCTAAGACACTTCTATCAGTGCCCACACAAATGCTACTTCTGTCCCCCAGAGCTGCAGCTCAGCACCTCAGCAACCTGACCGAGGGAAGCTCCTGGCGAGCTCACAGACCTTCAGAGTGCTGTCCTTTGGTGGTGGCCTTTGTGACAGGCAGCACATCAGAAACCTATTTTCTCACCTTGGCTATGAGAACAGCCAAGGGACAAGTCAGTCAGGGTTGGATCTGGGATAAGAAAGACACAGATGGCTATATCAAAGAGCTCTTGCTCTGGGGAGAGCCAGTGCTCGCCCTGCCTGTCCCAGCACGCTGACAGCTGTGCCTGGGACGCGCCGAGCGGGGCCAGTGACTGGCACTCAGGGTGTAATGCACTGCTGGGTGTAAGTGCTGAGCCTTGAATAGGACAGTTCTTTCACCCAACAACGGAAAGGCAGGGACAGCGAGAGGCCTCGGAGGCCTTCGCCCTCCAAGCTGTTCTCTGAGCTCGGCGGGATCAAGGAGAGCCAAGTGCCCCTCTCGCACGGCTCCCGACCCGAAGCCCCGGGCAACCGTAACGAGCCGCCGCAGAGTCACCGCGGGGCTCTGAGGCCGCCGTGTCCCGGAGTGGGGACACAGGGCAAGGATCCGGGAGGGCTGACGACTGCGGGCCTGGCCCGGCAGACAGCTCGGCCGCCACAGCTCCGGGCCCGCCGTCCCAGAGTCCTCCCCTCGCCGCCGCAGGGTGCGGGACCAGCCCCGCGGAGCAGGGCCCGGAGCCCCCCCGTTGCCACGGAGACTCACCGGAGCCGCCTCCACCCTCCGCCCGCGGCGCGAAACAAAGACCCCGCACTGCCGGCCGGGATTTATTAATGAGGGGGGGTCACGGCGCGGCCAATCAGGACACACGGACGGCACGCGCCGGCGCCGCCGATTGGTGGGAGCGGCCGGGAAGTCACGCCGCGGCCCTGGCCCCGCCCCCTCACCTGGACGGCGCCGTGCGAGGCCCCGCCCCCGGGCGACGTCAGCTGCCGCGCATGCGCAGCGGGCACGAGCGGCGGCGGAGAAGAAAACATGGCGGCGACGGTGCTTCGGTACCCGCGGCTTTATTGGCTGCGGCAGCAACGACACCTAGCGCGGCTCCCGCCTCACGGCCCCTGCGGGGCGGGGGGCACACTCGGACAGCCCTCGGACAGCAAGGCGGCTGAGGACACCAGGCCTGGGGCTTCTCTGTGCTACAGCCCTAACCCGTGGGCTGAGGGGGGAGCCCGGTGTCTCTGAACTCGGGAATCAAGAGCGTTTGAGATAGTCCGTTTGGTTCACTATTAATGGACCGTAACGCGTGAGGACAGAGGAGAGTCATTTACCTCCCTCTGAAATACACCAGGCACATTCCAGCCTTTTCAAACCACTTCCTCTCTCTCCCAAGAGCTTCCCCTCCGACCCCCAGCGCCTCCCCTCTGAGCCCACGCTCCTCCTCAAACCTCCAGCTGCTCGCACTGCCTCTCCCTTTCTTCTCTCTCTCCTTTAGGACTTGTTCTCCTAAAATAAACTGCCTTCCCCCTCCAGGAGCAGGGCTGTCAGTGAAGCACAGACGCCAGGCTCGCAGCGATCAGCCCCGCCGCCCACGCCGCCCTAGGGCTGCCCGGCCCCGTGGGTTCGGCGGTGCCGCAGCAGCGCGGAGCTGACGGCGAAGCCCCTGCCGCAGTCGGCGCAGGCGAAGGGGCGCTCCCCGGTGTGTGTGCGGCGGTGCTGGGTGAGGTGGGCGCTCTGCCGAAAGCTGTCCCCGCAGTCGGCACAGGCGTACGGGCGCTCCCCCGTGTGCACCCGCCGGTGCCGCAGCAGCGCCGACCTCCACAGGAAGCTCTTCCCGCACTCCACGCACCTGAAGGGGCGCTCCCCGGTGTGGAAGCGGCGGTGCTGGATGAGGTGCGAGCTCACCGTGAAGCTCTTCCCGCACTCGGAGCACCCGTACGGGCGCTCGCCCGTGTGGAACCGCCGGTGCTGGATGAGGGCGGAGCTCACGGTGAAGCTCTTCCCGCAGTCGGAGCAGCCGTACGGCTTCTCCCCGGTGTGGACCCGCTGGTGTTTCATGAGCTCGGAGCTCTGGCTGAAGTTCTTCCCGCACTCGGAGCAGCCGTAGGGCTTCTCGCCGGTGTGGACGCGCCGGTGCCGCGCCAGTGCCGAGCTCACGCTGAAGCTCCTCCCGCAGCTGCCGCACTCGTAGGGCCTCTCCCCGGTGTGCACCCGCCGGTGCTGCACGAGCTGGGCATTCCCGGAGAAGCTCTTCCCGCACTCGGAACACCTGTAGGGCTTCTCCCCGGTGTGGGTCACCTGGTGGCGGAGCAGCTTGGAGCTCACGCTGAAGGTCTTCCCGCAGTCGGAGCACTCGTAGGGCCTCTCCCCCGTGTGGGTTCTCTGGTGCTGGATGAGATGAGAGCGTTGCCGGAAGCTGCCCCCGCACTCGGCACAGCCGAAGGGTTTCTCTCCGGTGTGGATCCTCCGGTGCTGGATGAGGTTGGAGCTCACCCGGAAGCCCTTCCCGCAGTCCCCACATACCATCAGTCTCCCCACAGATGGATTTCTCTGCTGGGTAATGTCTGTCGACCTCCTGAGACTCTTCCCACGCAGCATCACTCGGCTTTGCCTCTTCCCCAGAGGTCTCTGAACTCTTTCTGACCTGTGTGGGACGACTGGGTCCTGTGCTGGATTCTGGGAATTGTTCTCCTTGGAGAGTCCTGAGAGGAAAGCCTCGGGCTCTGCTGGCCCAGGGATGCCTTGGTGGGCATTCTCCTCTTTCTTGCTCACAATCCCATCTTCAGCTGCAAAAAAAGGAGAATCCAGAGAGAAGTCACAGGCAGGACAGGAAACACTGGAGAGAGGAAATCAGAAGGGGCCAAAGTGCAAAAACTCACCAGATTAAGTACAAAAAGTTTCGATATTTCCCTCCAAACTCTACAGTGGATTTCTCAAGAGTGTTCACAGGAAGAAACCCTGGAAATAGATGGCCCTGGGTGCTCTGCCAGAACCTGGATCCGCTGAAATTATTGGCTTATTAGAGGTGAAAGTTTAGTGCTCGAATGGGAAAGATGGCTGCTCTTCCAGGATATCTGAGAACATTATTAAAAGCTGAGCTGGAGTCATGGAAGGGCCACAAAGAACTGCCCTGCTCAGAACAGATGCAGCATCTGTGCTGCTGGTGTTGCAGAGAGAGAAAAGATGCCCAAAGGAGACACTGGCCCTAAGGGATGAGACATGGAGACCACCTGGAGCCTGGCTGATGCCAGTCTTAGAGCAGAAGAAAGGCAAATTTTGTGCGCCAGGGGTGCAAAGCAAACCTGGTGTGGGAGGTGGTTGGTGAATTGAAGATCCTCCGCGGGCAACTCCAGATAATTCACTGAGGAAATCCAATATAAACACAGAAGATGAAGGCAGTGCAAGTCCATGGAAGTAATGCCAACTGAACAGTACAACCAGCTCCTGGGACACAGGCAATGAACAAATCCCTGCCCTCTGATTCCCACCAAGTCTTGCAGAAACACAAGTGGGATGAATCTGTGCTGCACAGACTCAGGGTCACCTGAAAGCCTTTCCAGACAAGCGGCTGAACAAATTCCTCAGGTATCTACACAGAGCACTGCCTCCTTCCAGCCCGCTGCTCACCTATCCTCTAGGATAGAGGATGCTCCTCAATCCTCTAACATGGATTGAGGAGCATCCCAGCAGGTCCAGAAGCACAGATCCCAGCAGTGCTCTGGCTTCTGCTGTCCGTGGGGCCGTGGAGCTCTCTGCAGACTCACTGAGGGCTCATGTGCTAAACTGGCAAGACAGGATGTGTGGCACAGCCCCATCTGCTGCCAGGGAAGGGCCAGTGGATGTCAGAGGGATGTACATGGGATGTAGAAATGGCAGCATGCATCTCTGAGGAGAGGAATCACATCCAGGGTTAGACAGGTCAGTCAAGGGAAGAGATTCCAGATCATCGTGTACAGACCTGCTGTTGACTACACACAGACCCAAAACATGGCACAGGCTGAGGACTGAAGCTGCAAACACAAAGAGCCCCAGATCTGCCCATGGAAAAACTCAATGGCTCCTCCTGGATCTCTGAAAACCCCTGTGGAATGAACTGGTAACATACCAGGCACGTGGGGCTGATGGACAGACCACAGGCACTGCTGGTGCTCTGGCAGAGCTGGGCTGAGGAAGTGCTCACCTTGAAACAGGAGAGTCACTGCTGAACCAAGAAAGGAAGGAGAGTCCAGAATTACAACCCAGATGATAGAAGTACATATTTGATCTTCCTCTTTCTAGTCACTGTAAGAAAATCATAGCAATACAATTTCACTTTGAGCTCCTGAGATGCCTTTTGGGGTGTGGCATTGATGCTACTTTTCCCTCACATAGTTTCCCTTAAAATCATTTCTTGAGAGGAACAGAAACTGGAACTTTGCTATCCACTTCCACCTGTCTGCAGCCACTCCATCTAGGCCTGTAGGAGAAGAGGGATATCCAAAGGCAGGATAAGGACATTTCTGTCAGTCCAGCATGAAACTCCTGACCTGTAGGTCTGACTTTCTGAGCAGACAGTGGAGCTTGGGAAGTTGTTCTGTTGCTGTTGTCTGTAAAGGGTTTGATCAAAATCATGAACACAGAACCTCACCAGAGGAATTCATACTGGAAGCATTAGGGCTGAAGTGGCAAAAATGAATAAGCAAGAGAAAAAGGAAGAGTGTGGCTCCTTGTCAGCCCAGGCTAATTTGGGTTATGCTCAGGCCTCTGATAGGCCCAAGACTGCCAGGGCTAAGCTACAAGGAAAGCTCCAGGTAAGCAGAGTGAGTGTAAACATTGAGAGAGAACCTAAATATCACCTTAAATGTACCCTTGGATCTCTCTTTCTCAGGAGAAGGCACCTGGAGCTCCTCAGAGATGTCACCAATTTTAGCAAAAGAGATCTGGAGTGCAAAGGTGTTCCCAAAGACATTCATCCTTCACCAAACTGGTAAGGAAACTGAGTTGCCATGGGATGGATGACCCTCACGAGGTGGGAAGGAAGGGAAAAGAAGATCGATGATTCTGTTATTCAGGGGTAGGACACAAAGGCTGACTATAAACTGTGTCAGATCCTTATGACCAGCCAGGTGACAGGGGACATTCACTGCAGGTAAACACAAAGAACTGCAGAGGTGAACAGCATCTATACCTTGCATTTTTATCAGAATGGGCCCAGGATGTTCTTGGTATTATTCAGGAATGGCACCATGGAGTTAGAGCAGATGGATGAAAACTGCAGCTCCCAGGCAGACAAAACAGCTCATCAAATGCTAATGATTGTTTGGGAAAAACAATCAAACCCCACATCCTGTGTGTGCAAGGAGGGGATGGATCCCCCCTTTCAAAGAAATTCCAACAGAGCTGAGGCAGATACAGAGGATGACATGAAGGACCTGTACTCCTGTACAGATTCTGTAGAGATGACTCAGCTGCCCATTCTGTTGTGAAAAGGCACAGCTGACAGGGCTATTGCAGAGGACTATAAAACCACAAGTGGCCCATGGGTGGGGATCTCTGACATCAAGTGATCTCCTAGAGGGCAGTGTCAAAGCAAACCAAAGGAGGCAGTGACTCACGAAGCAGCTGAATATGCTGTGGAACTGCTGGATGAGAGCTGTCACTGATGCTAAACCGCACACAGCTTCAGATAGCAAGAAATTACAGACAGGGCTGTGAGATCAGGGAGACATGGTGTGTCTAGTTCAGGACTTTCTGAAGCCACAGAGTGCCAGGGCCTGTGAAAGCCCATGGCACAGCATTGCCTGTCTGCCTTCTCTGGGATCCAGCCCCAGCCTCTGCCAGGAGCAGCAGCAGTGCTGGGAGGACTGTGTTCCATCCTGGTACCACCAATCCTGCACATTCTGGTGTGGTTTGGGGATCCTGGATAAGTTTTTCTCACCACCAGGTTCACAGATGACTTGGCAGTGCTGGGTTAATGGTGGCACTCGATGACCTTAAACAGCTTTTCCAAGTTTAATGATTCTATGACTGTACCATCCCCTCACCTGCACAGGTGTCGCTCAGAACCATCTCGGTCTTCACTTGGAAGGTGCAGAGGTGGGAGAACCACAGTTCCTCCTTACGATCCATGTGGGAGATCATCTCCAGCTCCACTCTGGGGGTCCTGCTCCGTGGGGGAGACACGGGGTGGGTCAGACGGGCTGGTTGGAGACCCCGGGCATGGACCCCAGGGTGCACCGAGCCCTCTGCACTGCTACGGGCCCGCGGGAGCCCGGAGGGGCTGTGGGGGCTGCCCAGGCGTGGGGGGCGGCTGGGCATGGACCCCGGTAAAAAAAGCCCGTCCCAGCCCCGCCGGTGCCCGCGTCCCGTCCCTGGGGTCCCGTCCCAGCCCCGAGGGTCCCGTCCCTGGGGTCCCGTCCCTGGGGGTCCCGTCCCAGCCCCGCTGTGCCCCCGTCCGGTCCCGGGGGTCCCGTCTCAGCCCCGGAGGTCCCGTTCTGGGGGTACCGTTCCGTCCCGAGGGTCCCGTCCCAGCCCCTCACTCCTCTCGGTTCCGCTCGGCGGCTCCGCGGCCGCAGAGGCGCCGTCACGTGACGGGCACTGGTGGCCAATGGCGGCGGCGCCCGCGCCACTGAGGGCCACCCAAAATGGCGGCGGCGATGGCGGCAGTCCCGTCTCCCCTGAGGGCCCGTTACCTGCTGCCCGCTCCGCTCCGAGCTCTCCCCGCAGCCGCGGGGCCCCTCCCGTGTGCTGGGTGAGCCGCCGCGGCTGCCGGAGGCTGTCCCCGCAGGCGGACGGTTTCCCTTGGGGTGCCTCAACAGCGCTTGAGGGGGGAAGCGAGTGCCCACCCCGGGGGCAATACAGACCCTTTGCGCCAGAGGCTTAGTGAACAAGACGCGATCGAAAGAGCGCTTTCTAAGGAGAGGAGAGTATCCAGAGAACACCCGAGCAGAGCTCTGGAAATCTGTACGTGGGCTCGGTGCCCTTCCAGGAGTTGGGGACCCAACCTGGGCACTCGGGCTGAGGCTGCCCAGGTCCTGAGTGTTTCAAAAGAAGCAGCGGGATTGGTCTGAGTTTAGGCACGAGCTTAAATTCTTAGCAATCACACATGGTTTGGGTTGGAAGGGACATTAAAGCTCATCCCACCCCCCGCCATGGGCAGGGACACCTTCTACTAGACCAGGTTGCTCCAAGTCCCGTCCAACCTGGCCTTGGACACTTCCAGGGGCAGAGAGTCCACAGTCTCTCAGGGTGATCACAGGGATGTGTCACCTCTCCCTGGCACTTTGTGTTTCATTAACCAGCTGACGTGCAATGCCTCTGGAAGAAATCTTATGCTGGGATAATAAAGAAGCAAACCATCACATTTGAAATGCTCTCCCAGAACAGCTCCAGCTCCAGCTCTCTCCCCTTGAAGAGCCGCAGGGAGGATTGCTTTCGCATTTATCACTTCCATATCTAAACACTGGCACCCTTAGTGTGACTCTGTTAGCCCAGTAGAAGGGGAAGGCACAGCAGTCTATGTTCTGTGCTTTACAGAACATATTTTGCAGTTATTTTGTATATTTTGTACTTAAAACCTCTGAGGGTCTCAGCCGTGTCAGAGACCAGGTGCTGTGTAACAACCACTCAGAAAATGCCATTAAACAGGGTGAATGTACACAGAGAACTCTGCCTGTGTAAGAAAACTCCCTTCTCAGAATTATTTCACAGAAATCTGCAGCACAGCTTTGCTCAGAATAAACCTATTAAAGCCATTTTTTCCAGGCAGGAAATGTGGCAATACACAAACCAACATGGAATATTCAAAATCAGTCCCACTGGTCATTCGATTATCACAGCAAATTTAGAAGCTCACATGATGCATCTTGCTAAGACAGAGGCTTTGTGCAATGCCAATAACATATCTGCTCCTTTCTTAACAACTAATATTTTGTTGAAAAGGTTTGGGGTTTTTTTGCAGCATTGGAAGTGTTAAAAAAAAGAGGTATCAAACTATTTTTGATAACTGTTACTACAGAGCTGGAAATAAAAAATTATGACAATTTATCTTTCAAGGCAAATGAACCTGCATTAGGAAGGTAAACCCCCCAAAGAAATATCTACAAATTGAATTATTTGGCAACACATTAGCACTGGCAGATGGCAACACCAGCCTTAGATCAGGCAGGCCTGTGTTGCTCATGGATTAATGAAGCAGGAAAATGAATAATTGCTTTCAGATAATTTGCAGTGTATGTCAGATGTATCCTTATGGTCTTGAAGGTTGCAAAAGATTTCAAATCCTTTTCTCATCATCTAACAAAAGTTTTAGAATTACATTTTGTCAAGTTCAGCAGCAAGGAGGAATCAAGGGAAGTCTCTGCAAAGTGGTCACCTCCAAACACCGACAGCACAGATGTGGTATGAAAATACAGCTTTTTTTCCTCTTAAAAGTGGTTTATGACATGATATGAGTGATTATAACTTACATCCACTGAACTGTGATTCTGCATTCAATGAAGGTAACATGTAATAAAAGAATCGATCACAAAATCTTTGACTGTAGATGTAAGTCTTACCCAAAAACAGAACAAAAAAATCCTGGGACAGGATATTTATTTTCCCATATTAAGACTGGTAAGTAGGACTGAAGCTTTTCCATGTGTGAGGTGCAGACCTGAGAAATACAAGTACACTGAGGGAGCAGCATTCACTGTAAGGCCAGTTAAGGCAAGCCTTGTCTTTTTCCCATAACAAAGTCACTGCTGGGAGCTCTTGAACTGAGCAGGAGTGGTCACCCATTTTCCCTTCCCCAGCACCCCCTCAGGGAGGAGGAAAGCTGGGCAGGCCCTGAGGCTCCTGGGCCTCTTTCTTGCCAGCCCTTTGCCCAAGGCCCTGAGGCAGAGGTGGGGCTCAGCCCCTGGGCAGGAATCGGGCACAGGCTGAGCCCCAGGGGCACCAGACACAGGCGGGCTGAGCTCTTCTTCCTGGTCTGCCTGGGGCAGCCCAGCCAGGCCTGAGTCTCTCCAGGAGAGGCCCAGCCCAGCCAGAGAGGGCTCAGCCCCCTGAGGCCTTTCAGCCCCTTTCATCTGACTCCCTGTCCTGTGTCTTCCAGGAGAAAGGGCCACACAGCCTCAGCCATACAAGGGACCTGCTGCCAGGGGCAGGGCTGCTCCGAGGAGTGGATCCTTTTGCTGAAGGAGAACCAAGACCTGATGAGGATGTGCCTGGGCCTCTGCTCTCTGCAGAGGGCATTGCTGAGGGAGAAGAGAAGGAAACGGACGACTTGGAAAAGGAGGAGACTCTACTTCTCCACTTGACTGTGGATCCCCAGCTCCAGTAAGGCCCTTCCCTGCAGAGCCCCACACCCACCACCCCAGAGGAACCAGGCAGCTCGTCCTCGTCTCACTCCAGGCAGCAGATCCTCAGTTCCTCAGCCATTGCTGGGGATCTTTCCACCTCTCCCTGCTGCTGGGTGGCCCTGGCAACTCCTTTTCCTCCAGTTTTCCTCCAGTTCTCTGCTCCAGATTTCAGCCAGTCCCAGCACAGACTGTGAACCCCCCTGCCCTCAACCAGACCCAACACTGCTGTTCAGACCCTTCCCTTAAATCTCTTCTAGGTTGTTACTTAGAGTTTAGAATTAGGACCTTATACATTGTTTATTGTGTAGAATAGAAATCAAAATTGAAGATAATACTTTATCAAAAATAAAAAATAAAAATTTTACATTCCAAGTCTATAAATACCTTTAGAAATCTGTCTTCTTTTTGTGAAGTGTTGTGTCCATTTTGTTCAGTGACTCTTTGCACACTCCGAAATGCCAGAAGAGAAAGAAATCAGAAGATGTGAAAACTGATACACGGAATAAGACAATTTAGGGTCCAAGACCTCCCCAAGAGTCCCAGACAGTTTCCAAGTGGGATCAGTCCAGTTTGTAAATGGGACTGATCAGAAAAGCAGTTTTATTTCAGGGTGTAAGAAGTGCTGAAGAGATCCAGTGGGCACTGTAATCTTGCATTCAAGACATCTCTGCCAGGGACACACCCAGGCCACACCAACAAGGTCAAAGGGCATTCAGGAGATGCAGCAGAAGGGATTTTAACACAGATCCAGCCTGGAAATGGACACACCCCACTGAATTTTCCAATCTAAAGGGCTTTCTCATGACACTGGGTGTCAGGGGTGCTTTTGGGAGCCATCCCAAAGAGACCAAAGAAGGACACCCCCACTGCTCTGCAACTGTTCTAGAAACACAGATTGAGGAAGTTTACTAAAGATTGGAAAGTGAACCAAGGACAGAAAAAAGGCCCTGTATGTATTTCTACATACATGTCCTACTTCACAATCAGCAGGACAAAGTGTGATGAAGAAAGGAAGGTGGAAGTCCCCAGTCCAAACAAGCACCACTTTCCGTAGTGGATTGAATACTGGAAGGTGAAGGGGGACGCATTTCCCAGCCCAAAGCCAGGGAAAAGGTCATGAAAAGTGTCACTGAGGGAAGCACCACCACGGAGAAAAGTTGGGGAACTAAAACCTATTGGAAAAATGGAAAGAAAAGGCACAAAAGTAAAACTGGGGGGGAAAGAGGGTCCAGGGGAGCTGTGTGCTGAAGGCAGGCCAGCGATGGAGGGGTTTGTGCCATGGCTCTGGAACGGGAGCACAGCTCAGCCCTGTTCTCTGGGATGTGCTCTGGGAGCAGGGCATGAGGAGGAGGAGCTGTGCTCCCACCCAGCACCCACCACGGGAGCTCCACCTGGGACGGGGGTTTCCAGCTCAGCAGCGAGGCCTCCACGCCCAGGACTGTCAGGGTGGAGGAGTGGCCTTCACTCAGCGTCGCTTTCTCTGTTTTTTGTTCTCTTTTCTTTTCTGTCCCTGCTCTTTCCGGGCTCCGGCCATGGTACATGTGATACACTGAGAATCCAGGAAGTCCAGCAGCTTTGCCTTGGAAATTTTGATGCCGTTCTGTTTGAGCTCTGCATGCAGATCCACCAGCTCGAGTGGCTCATAGAAGAGAATCCTGTTGTACAGGGCTGTGTTTGAGCGGATGTAGCACCTCACTGCCTCCAGCTTTTCTTCTTCCCGAGCTGCTGCTTGAGATGCTGGAAACTCCTCTTCCTCCTCCTCAGATGCAAAAGCACAAGCTTCAAATCCATTCACAAAAGAACTAAAAGCAAGATCAAATAGACCAGAGGTCAAGGACGGGAGGCTATCAAGGACGGGACCAGAGTTCCCCAAAATCCCTGATGGTGAACCCCTGGGACTTCCCTCTACAGGGTTGCAGACTCTCCCCTACTGGCACCCACAAAATGAGTGAGGCAGAATATGGCAGGGGGTCTGCAAACTTCCCCATCCCAGCTGTGACAGCACTGATCTGGAGCTGTCTGGCATTCCAGGCTCGTGACCCATACTGCGTCAGGCTCTGCCCAGGGTGCTGTGCCAAGCTCTCCCAGCTCCAGCTGCAGGTTCTCATGAAACATGGAGTGCTCCTTGTCACTAACTCGCAGACCAGACGTGCCAGTTCTGGGCCTTGCCAACACACAGCCACAATCCCTTTTATGTTCTGAGAATAGCTCAGTGGGAACGAGACAGAAAATCGAAAGTCTGTTCCTTTTGGAGCAGCGTGCTGAGCTCCAAATGACACACCCAAGGAGGTGGCAGGGCCATTGTAGCCGCACAGACACTCACCTCTCTTTGCCTCATTCCTACCTCATCTCTGTCCTGCACCACTGAGTGTTTTGGTTGGGATTTTGTTGCCTTACCTCTGTGATCCAAAGGAGATGTCACTTCCATCCCCTGAAGAAGCCACCGACTCCTGAGATGCCGAGAACGCCGGTTCCTCACCATCAGCTCCCAGAGGCCCTGAAAAAACAGAGGGCTTTTCCTGCTCTTTGGCTCCTTCTGGGTGAGGTGTCACTTTAGTTCTCTCCTTGGGTGCTGCACAGCCCTTCCCATAGGATCCTTCATCAGCCTTATCCATAGGGAGCCCTGAAGAAGCCATGACCACCTGCTTCCTCTTGCCCCCAGCCTTGGAGGTGCCGGTGCCCTTCCCTCCTCCAGCCCGGCCTGCCTTTGGCTGCCTTGGCCGCCTGGCCGGGGACTCCTGTGGGAGAGGCTGGGAATAGGGGATGTCATCCTCAAAGTCAGAGTCCCCGTCCCGGTGAGTGTACTGGAATATCTCCTTCAGCTTCAACACCATCTGGCGTTTTGGGAGAGCACGAACTCCGAACCTGGAAGAGAAAGGTGGGAGTTTGGGTTACAGTAACGCTGCACCTTCCACTGTCACAGCTCAGGGCAAGGCTCAGGCTGGGAAGCGCAGCTGGAAAAGTGGGATGTCACCTCAAAAACCACTGGCTGGAGCTTCACCATGGTTCACCTTCTTCCACGCTACCTGCCAGCAAGTTCCTGCTCTGAAGAGCTGCACTGGTGGAGGTAACACTTACCTGCTCAACTCCTTCTTCAGCTGCGGGGTCTCCATGATGGAATAAGCTGGCATGGGGGTCACTGGAGTGCTGGAACACCTGCTGTGCTCCTGACAGGAAGGTTCTGCAGCAGAATGAAATTATCATGATCAGAATTAGTAGAGAAGGAACTTAAAATGGCTGGTAACCTCCCCTCTAAGTGGCAGAAAGCTAATACTAGAGAGTAATTGTTTAATAGTAACTACTTTCTTCTAAGCTGTTTTAGTTATTACTCAGCTTCATATTGGACTGAATAGTCAACACTTTTTTTTTCCTCTAAACTGGGGTACTTGGTTTTTATTGACTTTAGATCAGAAAACAGCTTAAATTGGGACATGCATCACATCTGAAAATGAAGCCCATTCAGGGCTTTGTTAGAGCAGGGAATGTTTACACAGCAGTTAAAAGCCATGTTTACTGAATTCTGGGCAGTGGCTTTTCTCCCAGGAAAGAAATTTCATAATAGAAACTTGATGCAGAAAAAATTGAGCAAATCAAGCTACTGGGGTCCAGAATTAGGTGCTGATTTAATGACACCAGTTTACTGATACCATGAAGCACAGTCAGTCCCACACATCGTGTTCTAAACACCCCTTAAACTAATCACTTAGTATGGCATAATTAATAATATATTTCATTAGATACTGTGACATCAATTACTGGTCTTACACGGAAAGAACCATGCAAGGACATGAGCTGGGCACGCAGAGCTCTCTCACAAGGGCCCAGATCCAGCAAGGAGAAGGCAGCAGGAGGCAGCAGTGCACTCATGGAGCTTTGCAGGATGCAAGAGCTTTGCTTTGCTGCATGGATGTGTGAAAAGCAAGAGTGCACAGAGCAGCCACTTCTACAGGGAGCAAACACCCACTGGCATGCAGGCTGAAGGCTGTGTTTTTTTCTGTTTTGGTTGTTTTTTTCTCTCCAGGTACCCACAAGCTGCTGTGAGGAGTACTGACACTCTAAAGGACTGGTGTGAAAAAAATACAAGTGGCTATGCTCCAGGAATTCCACATTTATTCAGGCTCTCTCCCACAGCAAATGCCTGCACCTTCTTTGTGCCTGGCCCTGCCAACTGCTTTAGATCAGAAGGCCCAAAGACCCTTTTAATATATCAAGGGTGCCACAGGTGAGATAAGCTCTTAAAATAAACACAGTTTTAATTAGTCCAACAAATCTAGTAGGAATACAAGTTCTCACCAGGAGTCTTGACAGGATCTATCTGACAGGCACCAGCTGCAGCTGCCAACCTCTGAGACAGAGGAAGAATCTCTGGAAGCTCATCTTCCTTCTCTTCTCCATTCCAGTCGTCCCAGATTTTGGAGTTGAGGTAACTGGGTCTGCTGCCCAATGATGAAGATGCCTCAATAGGGCTCTTTTCAGGGCAGAGCAAAGTTGTTCTCCTGCCAGCAGGACTTCCTTGGAGAGGGGTGCTGCCCTTAATTCCCTGTGTGTGGACTGGACTCTCCCACTGGTCCTGCCAAGAGCCAGGGCTGGGGCTGCTGACGATGTTGATCTTGGCACAGCTGACCTGGCTGGAGTCCTGGCTGTCACCTCTGACTGGTGACAGGTACTCAACGTGCCAACAGTCATCAGAGGGGAGCGGGGGCTCCTCACAGAGCAGGACACTGCTGCCCAGAGAAGGCAAACTTACTTCCCTTTCACCGTCCTCGACCTCAACCACGCTGATGTTTGGTCCATCTTCCAGGGGCTGCTCATGGCACGGAGGTTTGGATAAACCTGAGACATCGGCACATTTGCTTTTCGTGTTGGTGTGGCCAGGGGAAAGGAGAACTGGATCCACTGGAAGAACTGGTGGGGAGCTCTTGGAAAGGGAGCCTGCTACTGGGCTGCTGGACACACTCCTTTCAGTGGCTGAGCTCTCCACAGGCAAATCTTTATCTGACAGTGTTGTTTCATGGACTTTTTTTAAATTTCCAGTAATTTCATGGTTACTATTACCTGCTGCTAACTTCTTTGTGCTGAGTTTAGATCTTGGACTCTTTAAAGAATTAATACTTGTGATGGGAGTCTGTGTTGAGAAGCTTCTGCTTTTGCTCAGAACTGGTGTGCCTGGCACGAGCCAGGAGCTGTCTGTGCCCGAGGACATTTCATGACTGAGCCTCTTCTCAGGGCTTGGGTTTGGACTCCTTTTGCTCTCTGTACAAGCACCTGTTTCTCTGCTGAGGGGCAATTCAGGGGACACCTCTACATCTTTACCTACATGCACTGAGTCTGTATTGCCACATGAGACCTGGGCTGATCTCTGCTCTGTTTCAGGAACTGATGAGGTATGTTCAGGTTTTGGTACCTCAGGACCTTGTTCTATGTCTGTACACTTCAGCTGCCCAAGGATTTCCGTTTCCTTCAGAGCAGAGCTGGACTCTGGTGACTTCTTGTCTTGTTGTAACTCCATTTCATCATCAGAAGATAAAACAATAACATCACCCTCCTTGTTCCCCTGAGCTGCAGCATCCTGAGTCCTGCCTGGTGATGACAACACTGGGACATGTGTGTGCTTGTTTAAATCACTGTGGGGAAGCTCTGCTGGAGAAGCTATGTTCTCATTTCTCAATGCAGCATCCAGCTCCTTGGCTTTCTGGGAGTGTATTTCATCACATGGAAATGATTTTTCCTTTTTGTTTTGCTTTGATGTTGACACATGGTCTCTGGCAAACTGTCCCTCTGATTTTGGAGATGCAGGTGAAGAGCCAACAGCAGGAAAAAGGGGCATATAAGGTTTAGGAGCTGGACTCCCACAAAAACCATTCCTACATGGTGAGTGGTCTTTCTGTGACTTGCTGAACAGAAATGAGTCATTAAGATCAACATGTTTTTCATTAGGGGACTTTCCTGATTCTTTAATAACTTCTTTCATCGGGGAAGGCTCCCAGTGATCCCCCTGAGAGGCAGAAAACAAGCACTCACAACCATCATTTATATCAATAGCACCCTGGGAACCAGGAAACTGTTCCTCACAGTGATCTGCCTCCTCATGTGAGACCTGAGATGACTTGGAATCCTCCACACCTTCACATCCACTGACAGCCTCCCCTTCATTAGCACCATGGGATGCTCCATCCCATTTTTGAGGTTCACTGTGGTGAGGCACAGTAGTGGTCTGTGGATGGTTCATGCTCTTGCATCTATTTATATTCTGTATTTTCTCTTCTTGTGCAGACGAGTCACATTTAGATCTTTCCACATCGCTGCCATCCCTTGGAACTTTGAAGGTGTTGCTTATTGAAGCAGATTCAGGTCTCTTTGCCTCTTCCCCCTCAGGTGGCTGTTCTGTACCTTGGGCTGTCTCAGTGTCACTGCAGATGCTGCAGTCTGTTCCCTCGCTCACCTCTCCTTCACCTTTAGCCATCTTCCTCTGAGTGGCAGCGAACTCATAGATCTCCTCCAGGTCCCGTTCACTCACCCCACTGTCATCTTCCTTCTGGCATTCAGGGGTCAGCATAGCTTCTTCCTCCTCATCTTCACCCACCCACACCGAGTTCAAGAGATCTTGAAAGTTCTCAGCTCTGTCCTCACAATCTTTGTCATCCCTCACAGAGAGAAGATCATCTTCTGAATCCACTCCAGAAGACACTTGACTCTCTCCGGTGTTGTTTTCGTACTCTGCCATCAGTTCCCTGACACCAAACCTGTGAGGATACAATAGTAACATTAGTATTTCCTCCTCCAGGAGGAAACATTAGTATTTTCCTCCTCCTCTTTCACCATTTGCCTACCTGATCACTCTTGTGAGCCTTGTAAGGAATTTGCAAGAGGACGCTTGTTTCCTAAGATGTACAAGTTCCAGGATACTCCTGAAATTCATAATCCCCCTTTCCAGGTGTCACTCACATGAAAGCATCAGGCACATTCTTCTTTTTTGTGTTTGAGACTGACCACCTACATGACTACACTAAAAAAATCCCTTTGCCACTGGCAATGGAAGAGACCTGTGGAATGGCTGGGACTGGATAATGTCTGCCACGTGCAAATTCCATGGCTTTCTGGAGTCACAGGGCACCTCTACATATATTTGGGCAAGGCCCAACCATTTCCTCCCCCATATTTCAGCAACTGCTTCTGTTTCAAGCTCTTTACTTAGTGTGTGCCTTGGACCACGACTGACACAACACATTAAAGTTCTGAGCATCCAGTACATTCTGTAAGTGTTGTTCAGATGAAATGAAAATCACTTAAAGAAGATATGATCATCATGGTCAACATGAGCTGCCAATGCACCTCCTGAGACAAACCCCCTGGGCAAACTCTGCTGAGCACACACTGAACATAGAAACACAGGTACAACCTAAAGAGAGACTCATGGAAAAGATGAGGGCATCTCTTATGTGTAAGTTTCATTTAAGACGTAGCAGAGAACTATGGAATTTGTAAGCCACTGAAACTGCAAAATATCAAACTCAGCCTGGAGAAGAGGAGACTGAGGGGAGACACTGCAGTTACAACTTCCTTGTGAGGGGCAGAGGAGGGGCAGGCCCTGAGCTCTGCTCTGTGGGGACCAGAGACAGCACCCAGGGAATGGCCTGAAGTTGTGTCAGGGCAGGGTTAAGTTGGATATTAGAAAAAGGTTCTTCCCCCAGAGGGTGGTTGGGCACTGAACAGGCTCCCCAGGGCAGTGGGCACAGCACCAAGGCTGCCAGAGCTCAAGGAGCATTTGGATGATCCTCTCAGGCACATGGTGTGACTCTTGGGGATGGTCCTGTGCAGGGCCCGGAGCTGGACTCGATGATCCTCGTGGGTCCCTTCCAACTCGGGAGATTCTGTGATTCTGTGAAACTGGGGTCTGTGTGGCTGACAGCACGAGGGGATCCCAAAACATGCTCGTGACACAAACCTGGCAGCCAGGGCGCCGAGCTGGGGCCGCAGCCCCGCGGGGACGTGGGTGTCAGCAGCGTAGAGGTAGCGCAGGAAGGCGCCCGCGGCCTCGGCCGTCACGTCGCTCAGCAGCACACGGTGTGTCGGCGCCGCCCCGTCCTCCTCCACCACGAACCCCTGGCTGTGAACCTGGGGCACAGCAAAGCAAAGTCTGTTTGCTACGAAAGGAACGGCAACACCAACATTCAGCCTCGTTCCTCTCAGCTTCGTGCTTCTGTTCGCATGTGTCCTGCCCTGGGGCCAGGGCCTGATGCCCCAGAGGGAAGGCAAGATGAGCAGTTATACAGAGCTCCTTCCTGACCCCATGGATGTCAGCTTTGATGGAGTTTAATTACTCATTTTAGTCACACATATAAAAGGTGGTCTTAGAGTTCTGCACTTCGTTTTGGAATCAAATTACTTCCCAGAGCAGAATTTCCAGAGTTATCCACACCTCCCTACAGCTGAGCTTCATCTGGTCCGTTTTGAATTTACCCACCCCCATGATGTGCTGCCCAAACTCTGGTTCTCACAGGAAAACAGACACCACACAAAAAGCTACTCCACTGACTGGACCATTATCTTTGTGGGTCCAGCCTGATCTCAGGTTTTGGCCAAAATGCATCTCCAGCTCAGTAAGGTCTCACTCCCTTGGCAGCCAAATCACGTATTGTGTTATCCGAAACTCTCTCCAAAGTTAGGGGACCCCACACAACAGAAAACACAAGCTCCAAAGTTATCTCTGATTAATTACTGCCTCCTTGTTAATCAAAATCTCCATCAAAGAGGAGCACTTTCTCATCTATCCAGAAAATAAACAGGAAACGCTGCTCTGCAGGTGTCAAAAATACAGCACAGGGCAAATCCCACAACTCTACCCACACAAATGATTCCTGCCCATGAAATCAGTGGATGGGAATGCTGAAGCCAGAGTAGCAGGAAATAGTAAGAGAACGTGGCTAACCCAGTAGTTTTGTTTTGTGGGCACACACACATTTGCTAATAGCTGTGAAGATCCCCTAAAAAATTCCTACAAGGACTGCTGGGCAGCAAATATGAACTTGCTTCCCCACCCTGAACTTTCATAGAGCCCTTAGAAATGGCCTGAGTCACCTTGGGGGGATGCTATGGCCAACACACATGAGGACAGAACTAAAGTTTCCAAAGGGCATCTTTAAGGAATGCTCCTTTTGCCAGGGAGCTGCTGTATGGACTGGAGGCAGCTTCCTGAAAGGGCAGAACTCAAATGTCAGGCTCTCCATCCTGTCTGCACAGGAGCAGGCTTGGAGCTATTCAGCCTAAAATGCTCTGGCAACATAAGAACTCCTTCACTAGCCTTGCAAAAAGCACAGTCAGTGCAGATACCTCCAAAGCAAGAGTGACAAAACCTCTGTGTAGGTTAAAGTTCTTCCCAGAATCTTCCTACTCCCTGCTCACACTTCCCAGCCTGGGTGCCAGGCAGGACACAGCAAGATGGACAAGGCAGTCTGAGATTGCACAGGTACAAAAATTCAAGGGCAAAAACCACTTGTGAAGCTTCCTCCCTTGCTCAGGGGTGGAATGCAAGGAAGGATCCTTGGCTCCTCAGACGAAGCACCACATATTTCACCACTTTGTCAAGGATTTGTTCTGGTTCTCTGAGCTGAAGAACCACTGCTGGTCCCGAGGCCATTATGCCCAGCAGTGCTCTGTGCTGGTCCCAGAGGACTGAGTGGCCGTGGGTGACATTCCCAGTGACATTCCTGAAGGAATGTCAGCAGCACTTACAGCCTGAGCGGCCGGCGGGCACCGCGCGTACAGCACGAACAGGTGGGCGTAGAGGACCTCCCCAGAGTCCACCTGGAACTGCACATCACTCAGGTGGGGGTTGTTGACCATTGCCCCGAAATCTTCAGCCAGCAGCCTGAGGGAGGACTGGGACACAGAAGGAACACAAAGACAGATGTTAGGTTACAGCTGTCAAACGCTTCCCTGGAAAAAACAGAAGGAATAATAAGAGTTTATCAGCACTGTTGTGCCTGAACACACCACCTCTGCCTCCTGAAGGTAATCATCGGGTTTATGAACTTCAGGTCTTCCATGGGACAAACAGACATTCCTGGTTTTGTTTTCCCCCACTTTTTCCCAATCTGTCCATTGTGAAGGGCAAGCAGGTGTTGTACTCTGCAGTACTTGTATCACAGCACATTATCACCCTCAGATCCTCACCACACCATTTCCTGGTGTGGTCTAGCCACAGCCTGTAGCTGCCTCTTAATCTACTGCCTCCCACCACAGTTTTAGGAAACTCTAATTTCCACTTTAACAGACTTGAACTCAATTTGCTATAATTAGGGTAAGAGGAAAGAGGATGACTCAGGGCTGGGGAAACGAGCCTTTCCCTCTCTGGCAGTGACAGCTGAGAAGAGCAGCTCTGCACCAAAGGGCCCCCATGGAATAAAACTAATGTAGGCATCCAGTTCAAAGGCATTTATGAGCATGTTACTGAAACACCTTTTGAAAATTCTGCTCTAATTTAAAAAAACAAACATAGCTTCTACTATCATTCTAGAACCCCTTGCTGGAACTTTGGGGAGGGTTGGTTGACTGAGCTACCTCAGGCTGGTTATGGTGATGGTAAGGTCAAGCCTGGGATGTGCTGCCAAAGACAGCCAGGATGAATGCTCTGGAGCTGCTCCCAGTACAAACCCCAGGAAACCACCTAAAGACTCAGATCCCTCCAAGTGTTGCAGCTCTGGAAGTGGCCAGTGTTTCAGGGAAGTGTGAAACACCCTCAGCTCACAGCTGGGTTGAGAGGCTGGCTGACTGTAAGCAGAAACCAGTTGATGGTTAACACCCTAATCATTGATTTTGTGCTTTTCAAACTTACTGCAGAGCTGAGGAGGTGCAAGTTTTATTCCAGGGAAAATCTGCAGCAGATGTGGTTCCACCTGGAACAACACAGCTCTTTATTTTATTACCAGGTTTCTACATTAGCAGTGGGCTGTGGAAACCCAACCTTTCTCCTTTCTCCAGCCAACAGTAATTAGCAGCACACACGGGAGCAGCTCCTCCAGCCTTCATGGGTGGTCTGGGGAAGACTCTGCACGTCGTGGCAGTGGTGGGGACTGATCTCCAGAGGGAAGACAGGAAACTCAGTCTGGAAACTAATCTGATGTTTCTTGCTTTTCTTATTCTTGGCAGGTGGGACACCTGCAAGGCGGTTCTGGGGAAGCCAAAGGCAAACACAGCCTCCTGATGGTCCATCCCAGGCAGAGAGCCCAGAACAGCTTTCCTGCTGAGGCTAAAATTATCAATCAAGAGTGGGGAAATCAAACAAGGCCAGAAACCTCCTGGCTGCTCCATTCTCTGTGCAAGGCCCAAAGACAGCTCTGAGTGGGTAAGTGCTGCTGTTGGAGAACACACCAGAGCATTCACTCCTGCTGAGGAGGTTGGCAAGACTGGACCCCACTGATGTGACCAAGGGCCTTCAGCCGGGGGGATGTGTTACCAGTGCAAGGGGTGCATCTGCTCTCATGGTTACACTCTGTCTGTGCTCATATATAGCACAAATCTCTCCCACTGCCAATCCAGCTCTTCAGCAACACTTCATTTGCTCAGGAAAACTACCATGGAATCAAAGTGTATCTGAAAAAATGGTCATACTGGTTTTGCTGGGCGCAACTAAAGAATGTCAGAACAGTTTCTGTATTGCTAAAGACCTCTGATTTAATAGGCTCAGAAAACAAAACAAGACTTTTCTTCTGCTAAGGATTTTTTTTTTAATACTCTCCAAGCATACAGAGAGTTTTTGTACCAAGCAGCTGGGATGCTCATGTTTAAAACTGATTCCCACCTCAAGGACTTGTCTCCTTTTAGAAGTATCTTAATCCTATAAGCATAATAGGAAAGTACGTTCTCAGGCCATCAAAATTTATCTAGCACCAAAATGTACCAGCTTTCATGGCATGATTATTTATTATCAAACCAAAGACAGTGAGTTTCACCAGATAAAGTAGATAACCTTGGTAAGAAAATGAATTATTTTATAGACACTTCAGTTGAAGAAAACTGATAATACAGTCATGAAGGATTACACATTACTGGTGCATCCAGGGTAAGATGGGCTCTACAGAACACTACAGGCTTGATAAAATCCTCACCTCTGTCTCTCCTGGGCTGCAGCCAGTTTTCTCTTGGATGACCTGGGCATTAAAGCAGAGTCCTGCCTAACATGCTGCAAACACTCTCAGTGCTATAACATAACTCTTTAACCTGTACAGCTTGGCCTCCTGTTACCTGGAATTCTAAATCATCACTTGTCAGGCAGGACAGGTACTGAAAAACCCACAGGATGCTTGTGGGCATCAGTGAAACACCCCCAGGTGTCCTCAATCACTGTGAACCTTAAGCACCCCTTGGTTTCCACAGAAAGGAATGGGAAATATTCCACACTTGTAAGAATTGCACAAATGCAATAGCTTCCTTTTTAGTGTTATAAACAAATACATAAAAAGTGGGGGAAAAAAGGCTTGTCCTTACTCTTTTACTGCTGCTCCTGGGGAGGCTCCTCTCTTTGGATGGGGGCACAAAGCCACTCTGTGGAGGATCACTGGGACTCAGTTCTTCTCCTCAGGGAAGAAAATGCACATCACAAATCACATACAACTTCTTTGTGAGCCAGAGTGTCCTAAGAACTCCTAACAGGATCCTTGCTGTGACAGCTGCTATAACCAGCCTGGCTATGTTGAAGGCTCAGCCTCTCCCTCGTGCCTTTTTGGAGGGTTTGGCTCTGGGCTGTGACAGGCTGTGGCTACCCAAGCACCATTCAGCTGTTATTTATATACATTATAGGACAAGGGATCATTTGCTGCAGTTTAGCAGGGGAAGTGAGTAATATTATATCCAAGTGCAAATGCAGACAGGTGAGCTGAGGAACCATGTTCTCTTTCACAGGTGAACAGGACACACAACACATTCTGCTGAACAGCCAGACCACTTCAAAGGGGTACTAGTGACCTTGAAATGTGCAGCTGGGCACCACATGCAACTGTGACTGGGGACACTAGAGAGCTGCCCATAGAGGAATTCCAGATGTTGGTGCTTTTTTCAACCCTGTATAGGTACAGATAAACTCCAGGTTTGGATAATCCATGTCCAACATAAAATCACCCCTCTTGTGCCTCTCTCATCCGATTGTCTCAAGACCTGAAAAGACAGTGCACACAACAGAAAGGCTGTCCAGATACAACCATGGAATCAGGGAATGGTTTGGGTTGGAAGGGATCTTAAAGCCCATCTCATTCCACCTCCTGCCATGGGCAGGGACACCTTCCACTGGCCCAGGTTGCTCCAAGCCCCATCCAACGTGGCCTTGGGACACTTCCAGGGATGGGGAAGCCACAGCTTCTCTGGACAGCCTGTGCCAGGGCCTTACCACCTTCACAGGAAAGAATTTCTTCCCAATACCTAATCTAAATATAGCCTCCTTCAGTGTGAAGCCAATTCCCCTTGTCCTATCACTGTATGCCCTTGTACAAAGTCCCTCTCCATCTCTCTTGTAGGTCCAAGATAAGCAGGGATGAGGATTTTGTTCCAGCTGTTGAACACATCCAGACTCCCTCCTGGCAGAAAATACTTGTTATCTTTAAGGGAATTCAAAAATAAAATTTAGCACCTGCTGTCCAGGAGTTCTCTTAAATGCTGGGATTTATGAATCATTTCAGAAATGTCAGGTTGATTGCATCTAAAGCTTATTGTAGGAAAATGTGCCCCCACAAAAACACCTCTTGGATCAACACCATCAACCTGTGGGTGATGTCATGGCTCTCTGACTTAGCCCAGTGTAAGTGTGGCTCTGTGAGGCTGAAGGAACCAGGGACAGGGCTCACAAGGCTGCCAGAACTCACCTGGCTGCTCTGCTGCCTGAACGTGGCCAACATCAAGGTTCCATTGAGTAAGGGTAAGTCCTTCCCTGGCCAACTCTACCAGGTCCTGCAGAGTCTGAACATCCTTCTGGCTGGGAGATAAAAACTGCCCGTCTCCTTCGGGGCCTGGCTTGGATTCATCAGAAGTTTGGCCTCCAGTTTCTGTGCAAGTGAGTTCCTGAGAACTGAGGTGAGGCTGAATTTGCTGGGATACTTCTGGCTGATGAGATCCCACCGATGGCACAAGGTTCTCTGGCTTATCATTCTGATCAAAAGAGGAGGGAAAAAAAGACACCAATAAATTAGGTCCTGTTTTATATATTTGCAGAGCTTGGAGTACGGTCTCTACTTCTTACTTTTGAAACATCTACGAAGGATCACAGAACATTCCCCAGGTACAGGGGCTTCTGAGGAGCAGCTCTCTGCAGTTTTATGAAGGACTCTCCAGAGATAAGACAGCTCTGAACAGAAGAAAGAAAACTACAACAGAAAAGTTGGTTTCTCCAGGAAGTTGGTTTCTCTTTGCAGGCAACTGCCAAGCAGAGAGAAAGGATGGAGGAAATGCTCCCAGTCCATCATCTAAATATTTCATTACAGCTGGAGTGCCTGCAACAGTCCCAGCTGAAGCTCTCCAGGTGCTTCTGTTCTGAGTTCTGAAATGCTTTTGCAGTTACATGTAACTAAATCAGACTTTCACCCTGGAGCAGATATTTTCCAGGTTTGGACTCTGTTTCCCAATAAAAAGAGTTTGTTTATTTTTAAGAAAAATGGTTTAGCCATTTCTCTGAATGGAAAGAATCAGAGGGAAAACACACCCTTGCCATGATTTTAAAGACCTTCCTACTTTTTATTTATTAACTTCTGTGGCAGTTTTTGGCTTGAACGAAGGTCAAAACTCTTCATAGAATGAAGTCCCTCCACCCACTCCAGCTCCAACCTGCAACAATCCAGAGAAACACTGGGCTTTGACTAGGGAAGAAGTATAGAACAAAGCACCTATATATGCACAGTAGTTTCTGAACAGAAGCACCAAATAATTCAAGGGAAGAAAGAGAGAAGGAAGGGAAGTGATATCCTTCTTCTTGGGGAGACTGAAAGAACTTTGTCTGTTTCTGTGGGCACTTTTTATAAAAATACAGAGCACTGAAAGAGGCAGATCCAGGTGAACCCAGAATGAAACACTGGAACTGAAAACCGGATCAAAGCTCACACACACCAAGAGGCAGTGGGATGCATAAGGAAAGCCTGAAGTGCAAATGCTTTACTTTACAACTCCAGGCACTCATACCTCTCTGTGCTAGAAAATATCAGTCTTCAGTTCAATATTTTCACCCAGATCCTTGCTTAGTGCAACACAGGAGCAAAGCTCACACTAGGATTGACCAGAGAAAAGTGCCAAGAAGGAAAATAAAAGTCAGGCTGCTATAAACATGGACAAACTAGGGGCACAATGAGCAGGATGGGGTCCCTTTACTCAGTACTCTCTGTTCCCATCAGTTTTATTTTCTGAAAGCTCAAGGAATAGTGTGGTAATGTGAGCCTTGGTCTCCTCCCTGAAGTGAAGAACAGGGCATGAGCAGTGAGTGTGCAGAGCAGGGATCACTTGTTTAAATCCCAAATGAGGAAAGAGAAGGGATACAGGGATATGTGCACACACATATCAAAGCAAGGACAACAGAGCATCCCACCTGCACAGGCTTCCAAGGTACAATTGGAGGGGTCAGTGCAGCAGTGTAGAATGATTCGGAGTCACAGGGTCCTGTCAGAGCACTGATCTTCCATAAAAAGCACTCCTTGGCTTTGGACAATGGCAAGAGCCAGGCTGCTTTCCCAGATTCACCCTCCAAAATCTTGCTAATGGGAAGCTGGGGGGTGGGAGGGAATTCCACCTCCTCTGCAAGCAGCATAGCCACCCGCTCCTGGATCCTCCTGCGCGCCTTCTCCGGGTCCTGCAGCAGCAGCGGTGGAGGGGCAGCTGGGCCTCTCTTACGCCGCTTCTTCTCTTTAAAAAGAAGAGGAACCCAAGTAAACAAACAGCTGAACACACAGGGCAGGGGAGATCAACACACCAGCTCCTTCAGCTGTACTCAGTGATGACCCAAAGGCAGCTAAAAGCTGAACACGGCAAGATTTCTGCAGGTCTGGAGCCACACATCACCCTTAAAGGAGAAGTGAACTGTGGAGAAGGGTGACTCCTCCTCACACTGCTCTGCTGCATGTTGAGGGCTTTTGCATCTCTGCAAAATCTGATCCTTATGGAAGCCATTGATAGCCATGCAGTCCATCTCCCAGACCCATGGGATGTTGCCTGTATGGCAGTCCTGCATAAAAAGGGAGGGAAAACCACCAACAAATCCATGAAGGACTCCTTTTCTTGTGTTTTGTTCATGGATATCAAACCACAGCTCACACACATGCTGAGCAGCTTCCATCTGGAAATTCTGTGTCTTATTGGCCAACCCCAAATCCAACTGGGAATTCTTATTGGCAGGAGGAGACCTGAGCAGGGTCATGAAATCTCCCCTCTCTACAGCTTTCAATGCTCTCCCCTGCCATTTTTCTGCCTTTCTAAACCCTTCTGCATGCTGACACAGTGAGGCACATGCTCAACAAAATGTAGTGTACACACATGTCCACTGCAGAAAGGACACAGAGATAAGAGAGAACGCTGAAAAAATGGCATTAATACAGGCTGCAGCAAAAAATCTACTGGAATAGCAAAAAATGACCTTTTCATGTTATTCCTTCTCGCAGTTTACGAAAAACAACAGTTTATCTTAAGAATACTTAAGGATTCGAAACAACCAATCCATGGAAAAAAAGCACAAGATTCCCCAGGGATTTCACTGAAACCAAGGGACATCCTGCTGCTGTTCCTGACTGCGTGTGGATACTGCATATTGTGGAAGCTCTGACAGCTTCAATAAAACAGAAGCAGGGCTGTCATCCCTCCTGCACCCAACAGGAAGGTTTTGGTGGAGAGCAGGCTGTGGCAGTTACTCCTGCAATAGCACAGCCTCTGACACTAACTCACCGGAACACATACCTGATCCTGGCTTCCATTTGATTGGGAAAGCAGCCGCTGGTTTCACATTTGTAACTGATTTTGCTTGCTCCTTCTTTTCCTGCTCCAACAGAGAGCGTGACATTGCCATGGCAACCTGCAAATCTTCATCCTTAGGCTCCATTTTGGCCCTCTTCTGTGTTTTCTTTGAGTCCTCGTTGGAGGAGCCTTTTCGCTTTGCCCTGCTCGGCTGATTGCTGAAATCCAAGAATGCAGCAGGAAGCCTCAGTTAATGTGACTGGATCAGAGACAAGAAACACTCCAGACCAGCTGCTCTACTTGCTCAGAGAGATTCCCATATCAAGAATAATAAAAACCATTCAGTACTTTCTTTCCTAGCAGAGAGCAAAGGATTTCTTATCATTCATGCAACTTAAGAGTAATTTAGAGAAAGTATTATTTTGGAAAGGTAAGCACAAGGCCACAGCACTGATGTAACATTGCTATCTCCACCTGGAATGGGTTTTTGTACCAAAGGGGAACAAACAAATTGAAGCAGGGCAAAACCAAGATCCCTAGAAAATGCTTCCCCACTCCTCTGCTTCCACAGGGAACAGGCAATCCCTCCTCTGCACAAAGGGACTTACAAGCCCCTCTACTCAGGCCCCACTTGCTGCACTCTGCAGATTCTCCTCAAATCCAAATGAGCAGATGCAGCTCTGTACCAAAACACATGTTCACATTCCAAAACATCACGTCTGCTTCCTCTCTGGCTCGGGGTGAAAGCACATTCCCGGGACAGCCACGAGCCAAGGAGCTGAGGCAGAGGCACCGCAGATCTCAGGAGAGCCTGCACACTTGTACCCTGTGGTTTGCTCAATCAGCTCAAACACACCATTCAGCTCTACTGAGGAATTGCCTCAGAGAGCACAAATAATTCTGACAAACCAGTGTAAGGTCATTTACTCCCCATTTTGCTCCTGCCTGCTGGCTTTTAAAGTCATCCACCACCTGATCTCCTCTGAGGGAAAGCAAGGTGATTTCTCCCAACTAACCACCACATCCTCCTCACCTGGTACTGGGTGACCTTCTTTGGGCTTCTTTGGGCTCAGGGCTCAACCAGCATGTGAGTCAGCCTGGCATTTACTGTTCTCCCCAGGCCACCAGCACCTTTTATTTCAACCAGCTTACCTGGGACAGTGAAGAGGTGCATCACCAAGCGTGGACACCTGCAACTGCACTGCCTGAAGAAGCAGATTGGGAGGAACATCCATCTCCACAGCACAGCGTTTCAGGTGGCTGACTCTGCTCTGTGGGGTTTGGAACTGCTTCCCACAGATGGGACATTCAGGGACCACTGGTTTGCTGGAGGATGACACCTGTGCTTCCTCCATCTCATCCAGACACCTGTGAGACCATGGCAAAGCTTACCTATGGAGACTTTAAAGCTGTCCACACTAAGATTTAAACCATATTAAAGGAAGCACAATCATGTGTAACAGCCAGAAACATCCCCTAAAGAAACAAGAGTCACCTCTGTGATGAACATGACATGTAACAGTCACATGGAGATTATGACCTCAAATATATTGCTTAAAGGCAAGTGCAGGTAACAACCTCAGAATCACAGAACCCCAGACTGGTTTGGGCTGGAAGGGACCTTAAAGATCAGCCAGTTCCACCCCCTGCCATGGGCAGGGACACCTTCCACTAGATTAGGTTGCTCCAAGCCCTGTCCAGCCTCTTCTTGAACACCTCTAGGAAGAGGGAGTCCACCACCTTTCTGGGCAACACACTCCACTGTCTGTCCATCACCTAATCCCTCTCTGCACTCATTCTAACATTTCAGCTAACTTAAAAACCCCTCTTAACAGAGAAGGGAGCAGTTGAATTGACACCACACTCCAGAGTGCAGCATGATTAACTTCTAATAATTTCTGTAGGCCAAAACTATGTAAAAATTGTACTTGTTCTTTTTCTGTCCTCTCCAAACACATTCAGGGTGTGAAATCCTGGGTCTGCAGGACCTATTACAGAAGTCACTCCCTGATTAGGTAATGACACACACAGGGCTGTGCTAAGAGACCATTCATCTGAGGTACTAGCACTGGTGATTACTGGTTTGCCAGTACCTTTGTCCATCTACAGCTTCACCTCTTGTGATGAAGACTGCTATCAAAAAATCCATGACTAATATAAGCTTGTAACCTCAACATGCTTAATAGTTCAGAAAGCAGACCAACTTCCCAAAAAGCATTTCTGACACACTGTTGCTGTTTTAGAGCCTCTGTCCTCTCAAGCTGCAGTAAATGTCTGGAGACAGAAACAGCAATAACACCTCAAAAGCTGCAGGAGCAAACAACCCTGAAGAACAGGAGCCAACTCAGTAACGTGATACAGGACTGGAGAATATACATCACTCCTGCCTTCTGAAAGTGCACAAATTAGGAATTTACAATCATTCAAATGTGCTGTTTCTGATGCTTTCACAACAGAGAAGCACAGAGTTTTAATTTCCAAAGAGCTGTCTGTACATAATATATTAATTGTGTCTGATATTTACCACTAAGGAAACTGTAAAATTAAGGGCAGTAATTTCAATTTAGTCACCTCTCTGAATAGTATCACCTTTCCCTCAGCAAACAGCTCAGATACACAGTGACATACCAGATGTCCTTAGACAAATTTTAGCAAAATATAGCAAATGTGACTTTGTTACTGAAATTGGTAGTTCTCAAAATCTGCATTAAGGGGTCCTCATTACTAGAATTATTAGGGTTGAAAAGAGCTTTAAGATCCCCAAGTTCATTTATAATGGCAGCTCCTCTGCCACACTGCTGATGAAAGCAGCATTGGCCTGGCTGATACAGAAGCCCTGCAGGACAACACAATCAAACCTCTGCTTTCAGATCAAAAGGACTTGTTAATTCAGGCCATGAAGGTCAAGGCCACTGTACAGAATCCCAGCCCCTGTGTTCTTTCATGGCTGAGCTGAGTGAGGAGTGTATGGGGACTGCATGTGGACAGGACACCTCGTGCTGATGTTTCACCTGTTGACGTGCTGCTCCCGTCGTGTCGTGTTCATGGCTGAGAGATCCTTCTGGCAGATCTGGCAAAAGAACAACCCTGCATCCTCCAGGCTTGCCATGGCTTCCTCTTTGCTTTCCTGCTGAAGAGCCAAAGCCAGAGCACTGTCATGTTCCACGGATGGGAGCTGGTGGGTATCTGGCAAAGAAGGGAGAGATGGTCTAAGAGAGAAAGCTAAGAATCCTGTCTGAAAGGTGAGGAGCCATTATACTCATGATTATTAGCTTATTGAACTAGACACACAGACATTAATTACAATCTTTCTCTAGCATCTTCACACCTGACCTCTGACAAAGGAAGGTACAACCTGCACCCTTCAAACACTCCAGGACTGCACCGGCCCAGGGGCAGGAGGGGGCAATTTGCTGCAGTGTCAGAGCCAGTGAAGGGTCAGTTTGGGCTGAAGTTTCTGGGGAGAACTTGGGATCTTATACATCACATGTATAACACAGCAGACTTTCATGTCCATACAGAAGCAAGAAGGACTTGATCTATGAAGAACCAAACAGGGTAAAACTGCCGTGAATTCAATTCACCTGCATAGAACACATCGTCTTGCAGAGCGCCTGGAGATCTACCAAAGATAGGGCTACCCAGGAGCCACTTTTACCTAACAGCTGCCTAATACTGTCCCAAGGGGAGGATGACCAAGTTCACTGATCCTGTTGGAATTTCAGCCTGTTTCCAAGAAGATCCCTCCAGAATCTACATGAGGTTAATTCAGCCTTAAAGAAGATCTGGGGAGAAAAGCATGGATAGTCCTTCAACAACAAAGTTCTCTCAGGGATCTGGAGTGATTTATTCAGTGCTACTAAGCCAGTGCTACTAAGCCACTAAGCCAGCAAGGAACAAAGCCCAGGAATGCAGGACTGCTCCTCATGCAACCACTCTCACCAGCCACTCATTCCACACACAGCAGAGCTAAGAGGAGAAACGCACCATCCTCTGGAGGGTTCTGCTCCTGGCTTCCATCAGGGAAATCCCCACTGGCTGCAGCCCTTGGCACACTCCCATCTGTGCTGAGTTTCAGCTGCTCAGGTGCCACCCTCTTGAACTGCTGCATTCTCTCCACCACCAGCTCTGCCACCCGCACCTTCGGCCCCGCCAGCAGCTGCACCTTTGAGGTGGGTGAGGAGCAGGTTCCTGGCTGTGTGGTAGGAAGGAAGGGTAATGTAGTCTGGGAACAGCCACTCGAGGTGTTTACTAGAGGGGGAGAAAACACCAGTTTTACCAGTCAGTCTTCAACACACGCTGAGAGCTGCTGGGAAGCCCTTCCCTGATGGCAGCCTGGGCCAGGTCAGGTTCTGCAACAGCCATTCTTAGAGAAGTGAACAATTTACTGACTTTATACTTGATAACCACAGTAACATCATCAGGCTTCTGTGCTACAGTGGAGTTTGGATACCTCTATATCCCTTTTAGAGAGAGGAATATTAAGGAAGACCTTGCCTGAAGGTTACTGGTGAGAACAAGGAAGGCAGTCCCAGGGCCCCGCTCTCCCCAGTGCACAATGTCCTGTTCCTGACCTAATTTATCAGTTTAAGGTGACTGCATTCTGGCCATCATGTTTAATAACTACTGAAGGATCAATCCTTCATGTATTAATCCAATGCCTCTCAAATGATTCATATTTTTGCCCTTGACAACATCCAGTGGCAGTGTATTTCACCATACCACAATGCACTGAGTGAAAAAGCACTTCAATATATTCTAAGCTTGCTTTGAGAAGATTTTAGGGTGTTTTTCTCAATTCTGACACTGTAAAAACCAGTGAATAATGACTGCCCAACACATCACTTTGTACCAAGGTTTCACCTTACTGAGGGACATCTTCTGCCTGCAGCACAGAGCACACTCCTAGGCTAAACCCCAAGATGAACCTAAGTAGGTAAACACAGGTGGAAAGACAAGGTGCAAAACTGCTTCCATCAGTGCTGCTGTGTGTCCCCTCCAGCTGGACTTCTCAAGACCTCTACTGAATCAGAGAGTCTTTTCAGTCAAAACTGAGCTGTTTTGGTTCACTCACCTGTCAGAGGCCTCTGGCTACACTCAGAGGTCCCTGTGCTCAGCTGGCTGGCAGGGAAAGGGCTTCTCCTTCCATCCCCTTGTGCAGTCTCACCACTACAGGCTGCAGCATCACCCTCTTCTTTGGGCACCAATGTTTGTTCCTGTGGACCCGAATCTCGGGGCAAGTTTGTCTCCTTCACTGCTGGTAAGTGATGATGGGTTTGGCTCTGAGCAGCAGCTTTGCCTCTTCTTAATTTGCTCCGTGCTGTGGTGCTCTTTGACCTGTTCTGAGCCCTCTTTGCTGTTTCAGCATCCCCAGCCTTTTTCTTCGCCCTACTCAAAATATTTGCCCACAACTCTTTAAAATCACTGTCCTGTTCATCCATTGGTTTGCAGCTCCCAGTAACACCGTGGCCTAATGACACTGTGAGGAGTGGAGGGCAGGGTCAGTTCAGGTTTGCAATCAGCCCTTCCAGCACCTCAGGGATGTCCTTTCTCCAGAATCCAACGAGGTCACCAGGCAGAGTGGGCACTTCTGACAGTTCATTCTTCCACACTTAATTCACAGCCATTCAGTAGAGCACGTTCTCTCTCCAAAGACCTCACCTTCTTTCATGAGCTGTTCTTTAGAGCACTCTAGACGTGAGTTAAACACCTCAGTTTGTGCAGAGGATCACCATGATTTGCTACAGACCTTCAGAAGACACTTATTAAAGCCCTTAAACAAAGAAACAAAACCAGGTGGTTATGCAGGATGGCATGTGCAGATGCAGTGTGGGATAGAACTTTGAAGACTAAGAGAATTTGTATGAAATAGTAAGATCAGAAAAAGCACATATTGACCCCAAACACTGCCCCTATAATTGTACTACAGACATGCCCAAGCCACATTAGCAAAGGAGAGGAAAGCTTTTAAAGCAGGTATCTGATACAAGATAGGCTTTTGTTCTGGAGATCAGGATTTGAGACATTCCTACTTGTATTTATGTAACACGAGACCAGTGAAAGCAGCAGAGGAGGAAAAAAAAAACCCTTTTTCAGCTCAAGCAGTGATTCTGGAGTGTAAAACTCTGCTTTGAGACACTGCAGTTCTAGAGAGGAGAGCCCAACCTCATTTTGAGAAATAAATAAATGGAGCTTCTGGCATTTCAGAAGCACAAGTCAGAGAACAACTGTATCAAACATGTTCACCCTTTTTCTCTTTTTACTTCCTCAGCTGCTCACTTAGGATTAGCTCTCCTGCTCATACTGGATTCTTCTCTTAAGTACTCAGTAGACCATGGTACTGACCATGTTTCACAAACTGCTGTCACATAAACAAGGTAAACAGACTAAACACATGACTTTTAAATGACTTTCTTAACCTTTTCAGCTACAGCAAGAACAGCAGTAGTAGGCAGGGATTACTTGGAACAGCACTGGGTACAATGTCCAGATGGAAATGCCATCAACTCCCAGGCAACATTAAAACTAGAGCTCTATTCTTAGACATTTTGATTGTCCTCTTCTTCCTAGTCCTGAGTTCATGATGGTTCTGGCTATTTGACCAGAGGTTTTATATTGCTCCCAAACCCTCCTTCTTTCAAGCCTAAACTGGAGTGTTTCACTTGGAATAGCAGCAGCTCTGGTTCAGTTTCTCCACTAAAGCTCTGGGCACAGAAGGACTCAAAAAGCAGGAAAAACACACACTAAATTGTTTTCTCAAATGGCCTGGCTGCAGCCATGAGAGGCTGAGGAATGCTGGTTACACACTTTCATGGGTCAGCCCTTCCTGTGAGCAATTACAGATGTTAATGGATTTATTTATTTTAAACTCAGGCTCCCAAACCAGCAGAGGATTTTGCTGTGAATCTTGGAGTCATTTCCTGTCAGAGAGAAACTGAAGTTTTATGTAGCCAGTTCATAAATTTACTTTTCCTGGACAGAGTCTTGGTGTAGTTACCACTGTAAATTGACCATTTTCTTCTAAGGAGGAGACAGCATGTGGAGAAATCCCAAATCTCACATCCTCCATGGCTTTAAATACCTCTCACAGACATCTGTACTGACACAGTACATCTGTACTGTTGGATTATTTATGGTGAGTTCCTGATATTAAACTTTGAAACAGATCAGTGCTTTTGCATTTGCAATCAATTTTCAGTGCCCCAGGTAGATAAGATCAGACATACAAATGATAGAAAACTAACTAAGAATTTATCTGCATTACTCCTCCCTTTCCAGACCTGCATTTACAGGCTCCTGCTCTGTTCAACATCTCAGTATTTCTGATCTTCTGCTATTGCTGCCCCTAACAGCCACCTTTGGCACCAGTTTGGAAGGCTCAAAAAGTAATGACTTTGAAAATAATTTCTTTCAGAATAGTATTGAATTCATTTTGGAAGATTCTAGGACTCAACAAATCACAAAAGTGGTCAAATAAAATAATCAGCAGCACTTACCTATCCACTGAGATTCTGAATCTATAGCTCAGCTGTGCTCTTCAAGTAAACGTGGGTCAGCAAAGTTGGCACAAAGCAGGACAAGTAAGAATGAAAGATGGAACCTGGAAAATGGAAGGAAAATGTTGGATTTAGTGCATTTTGTGCTGACTGCTCTTTTTGCTGGAGTTCCAAGGTGCAGGGGGAAGGTGACAGTGATGATGCTCTGCCAGTTCCACTGACCTGCACACCTGAGCTGTGCAGGTGAAGCGGGGGCATCGCTCAGGACCTGCTCAGCTCAGCTCTGCAGGATGAGATGCTATCAGGTTAAAAATATAAAAGGACAGACATCTAAAAATAACTTGATGGTCACTTCAACCAGTTCAACAGGTAACTTGAAGGGAGCCTACAGAAAAGATGGACTACAAGAACATGTAGTGACAGCACGAGGGGGAATGGCTTCAAACTGCCAGAGGGCAGGGTTAGATGGGATACTGGGGAGAAATTGTTCCCTGTGAGGGTGGGGAGGCCCTGGCACAGGTTGCCCAGAGAAGCTGTGGCTTCCCCATCACTGGAAGTGTCCAAGGCCAGGTTGGACGAGGCTTGGAGCAACTTGGGCTAGTGGAAGGTGTCCCTGCCCATGGCAGGGGGTGGAACTGGATGGGCTTTAGGGTCTCTTCCAACCCAAACCATTCTGTGATTCTAAGATATAACAGTGAGTACCCATTACATGCCTCATATTTACTGCCTTGTAATTACTTAGCTAAATCATAGAACCCTTAAAAAACCCCCAAACAACAGGTAAAACATCTGCTTAAAAAAAAACCCGAACAGGTAAAACATCTGCTCCCTCCTTCCAGAGCAGCTTCTCTTTTAACACTTGAAAGAGTATTTCCACCAGCAGTCCAACCACTTGACACAAATACACAACATCTGGGCCTGCTCATTTGCTGCTTTAAACTGTCTGTCTGTTCCAGGAACAATTCTCCTGCCATTTCAGCCTCCAAGAATATGTCATCAGCATGGCTACAACGTGTACATCAGTGCTAGACAGGCCTCAGAAACTTGTAGCCAGCAGACACCTCCTCCCCTCCCAAGCCCTGCAGTGGTGCCTCAGTATCTCTCCTTAATTCCTCATCTTTAAAGAAAAATTGACTTTATAATTCCAAAAAAGGAAAGTACCCTCGGAGCAATGTCTTGTATTTCACAAGAAATACTAAGGGAAAATGGATTATTTAACATTAAAGTAACCTGAATTATTGACTGGGGTCCCCAGCACAGGAAGAACATGGACTTGTTGGAGCGAGTCCAGAAGTGGCCACCAGGATGATTAGAGGGATGGAGCACCTCTGGCATGGCTGGTATACCAGGTATTCCTGGTATACCAGGAAAGGCTGAGAACTGGGATTGTTCAGCCTGGAAAAGAGAAGGCTTTGGGTGACCTAACTGTGATCTTTCAGTACCTGTAGGGGCTGACAAGAAACATGGAGAGAGACTTTACAAAGGCCTGGAGTGCCAGGACAAGGGGCAATGGCTTCCCACTGACAGAGGGCAGGGTTAGATGGGATATTGGGAAGGAATTCTTCCCTGTGAGGGTGGTGAGGCCCTGGCACAGGTTGCCCAGAGAAGGTGTGAAAGTGTCCAAGGCCAGGCTGGATGGGGCTTGGAGCAACCTGGGCCAGTGGAAGGTGTCCCTCCCATGGCAGGGGCTGGAATGAGATGGGCTTTAACATCCCTTCCAACCCAAACCAGTTTGTGATTCCATGATTTCCATACATACCATTTCCCTGTGGTGAGAGTACAAACTGCCCTGTCCTGCAGTCAGACCCTCTCCCAGCTCCACCAGTGAAACAGCCCAGCTGGATTCATTCCCAGCTGGGTGCTGAGTCTGCAGGTTTCCAGCTCCAGCAGGCAGGAAGCACAGAGTGGGCTATCCCTGTGTGCCAGGCACAGTGGGCTGCTGCAGGAAGGGTGGCACTCTGCTCATCAGGACCACCTTCTCCTGCTTCCACACCAGCAAATCAACATAGGAGTGGTCCTACCAGTCCTGAAAAGCTGGCCAGGACTGGATGCAGAGTCAAGGAATGGGATCAAAGTGACTGATATCACCTCAGCCTTCAGAAATTACCCAATTGCCACAGCCTGTACGACCCCAGGCTGCTAATTAGGGAGTGCTGACAGCAGCAGAATGATAGGATGCACCATGCTGGGTTGGCACTGGAAGCTTTATCCCCCCCTTCTCCTTTTGTGGAAGCTGCAGCCCAAAGATCTGAAGGCTGGTGCAAAACTTCCAATCAAGCCAGACAAAAAACAGCACAGGGAAAGAATTTCTGCAGTGTTTGCTCTGGCAACCACACCAGAAGGAGGTCCCTGGAGATTCTTCCAGACCAAATCCTGTAACAAAAGTCTTCCTACAGGTTACTGATGGAGAAGAACTGGCATGTCAACAGTGTAACTTCTGAAAAAGCACATTATCCTCCACCCTTTTAGGGACTCTTCAGTAGAGCCTGTTTTCTGCATTAACCAACACCTTTATCACGACTTTCTAAAGACACGACACTGCATCTGTACAGTGCAGGGTCTCTGTGGTTGTGGAAGTGCAAATAAATTAACACTGAGGACAGCAGAGCTTGTTCTATGAGAGAACAAATATAAGCGCAAAACAGGAATCCAGAGTCAGGTACAACCCTCTTGTCCAGATCTCTGCCAGCTTTCCTGTGCCAGAACAGGATAACAAAACCAGATGTGGAAAACAGGGAATCAGAAATTAACTCAAGTCTCTACAAGCAAGGAAATGACAGGTAGGAATATCATAATCAGATTCCAAGGAGCAATTTCAGCAATGACCAGGATCTCTGCCTACCTGGCACCACCCACTTCCATACCTGTTATCCCATCAGTGCCACGCTCACATTCCTGCTCGAGGTTACACCTCCCCCTGCCAGCACCTTGTACAAAAGCATTTCACTGTCACTGTGAAATCTGTCACATCCCAGACGTGAATTTAAATCACTACTTACACAACGAAATGTCCCTCTGCCAGCATGTCCCCAAAATGGGAAATTCACTTTACACCTCCCCTGGAAGAACAAAGGGGAAGTGAATTGAATATAAAAATAAACACTAACGGTCGCTCAGGTGCCAACGCTCCTGGTTGTATGCAAACACAGCAGCACCCAAATCACCCAGAGGGGCAGCTGGTGATGCAAAAACCAAATTGATTTGACTGAAAACAACAAGTTATTAATTTTAACCAAAAAAAAATAGAATTGAGATTAAGGACCCGATAAAAACATTTCGGTAGAGGCCCCCAAAAATAAAGGAAGAGAATAATACTTATTAAAAACTAACCTGGTTTTCAGAGGAAGAAAAGGAATCAGAGTAATAATAAAAAGAAAGATGTAAAATTCAATCATGGTGATGGAATTGGATTGCACTGATTAAAAACAATGAAAATAAACAATGAATATAATCAATCAAGTGTATTAAAGCCAGGAGGTAAAATTACCTGGCCAGAAAAGTTAAGGACTTTCAAAAAAGATCTTTCTGATGTCCGTCAAAATCCCAAAGAAAAACGTATCAGGGCCACTAAATCAAACTGTGGAACTGTTAATCCTGTGAATATTCCTATAATATGCATCCCCTGGTGTTGCTGCAAACAGCCCTTTCTAGGAGCAATCCAAAACACACCAAAAAGCAGATGCTGAAGGTGTTTCTGACACAGGAATTGGATCATTTGCAAGCAGAAGTCACTGTGATTTTTCAAAAAGGACAATTAGGGAAGTAAACACTCATCTTGCACACAGAGCTCTATGCCAGGTTGTTAAAGAAATGGCTTAGGTGGGAATTGATGAATAAAGATGGATAATAAAATTAAGACCAGCCAAGACAGTTTATGAAAACCCAGAGCTCCTACACTCAGCTAATACCTTCTTAATGGGAGCTCTGTGTTATCAGGGGAGTAATTCTTCTGTAAACCATTAAAGAAGTATCAAGGGACAAAATGATTAATTAAAATCCCACAAAATCAATAAAACGCATTTAAAATTATTAAAATGCAGCTGCAAACAGCTGTCATTGAGTATGTGTGTTTCTATTACCATCCCACAGAGATTAACTCTCTGCCTGTCCTGTTTTTCTGTATTTTAGATTAGGAAATGAGTTGGAAGAGACACCAACCACCAGGTTTGAGCTGTCTGATGATCCAGAGAAGGGAACTCTTGGACAGCCCATCATTTTTCCAGACCAACCACATTGTGGACTTGTCCCAGGTGTCTGACTCCACTCCAACACTGATAATTGTGACCATGTCAATCAATTCTCTCATTTTTTCAGATCAAGAATGGAGCAATCCATGATATGGATGTCTGTAGCAGGAAAATGTCAAAGCTTATTGTCACGAGAGCCAAATATAAAGTGAACTTTAACACAGTATCTTGATTTCCCTATTTGCTAAAATAGGAAGATGCTCACTTTAAAAACATGACCAAACTCATCACAGATTTCTACACATGATCTAATGAAGTATCTTTTAGAATAATATTTAATTAATTTATACCAATGACTTACTTGCTCTCTCCTCATCTCAAATCACATATAAAAGCCACAGTGAACCACACAACACTCTGCTTCATGCATGTGTAGCTTTATGATGTCTCTATGCTCTCATTCCTGTTCTCCATCCTCTGGTGTCCATCACAAACAGGCTTGGTTTAGTCTTGTGAAAATACAATTTTACACCTTCTCCTTTTATTCACTTAGTTCCTTCACCTTCTCCATATCCAGACATGAGGCTACCTTGATGTGAGTGATCTGGGAAGCTCTGGCATCACCCCAGTGATCTCAGGAATGTGTAAATACTGCTCCAGTAACAGCAGGGGATCAGCTCTCAGACCACCATGGCAGTTCCTCTGTGTTTGGCTTTCAAGAAAATTCCTTCTAGAAACTCTGGGCAAGAGCCTTGTCCACAGCCAAGGACCCAAAGCACAGTCTGAGCCTCAACAGCACACAGTAATCTCAAACATCCCATTTAAATTCCTATTTTGTACTGTTTGACAGTTTCTTTGAAAAAAACATGTAATTAAAATTGACCCGGTGGGAAAAGCAAAGGCTCAAAAGAACTCAAGGCCCAAAGTTTCCAAATGCAAAGCTGATAGCAACAATTCTTTCACTTTCTGTTTCCAGTCTGCCTCTGACACTGGTACCCAGAAAGCTGTTTTAATCCAAACACCAAAATCTAAGGGGAGAGGAGGGACCAGGAGGGAGATGAAGAAGAGGATTTTAAGCAGATACAAAAGCCAACCACACAAGGGTCTTTTCTGTCATCAAAAAGGGCTGTACCCAGTCTGTGATTTTTGAGAGTTTATACAGAGACAATGGACTGAGCTTTGGGCTTTACTGGAGTCACACTGGGCAGTAAAAATGATAAATGGTTTTGCTCGGCTGTAATTAGAGCTTTATTTAAAACCAGAAGGGTGAAAAGGAGTACCTTGTGTGTCTGCAGAGTCAGGGACAAAGTATTGTCAGGAAAGTAGCTGAAACTGTCTCTCTTCAAGGTAGGCCCATATCACAATACCATAAAATGGTTTGGGGTGGAAGGGACCTTGAAATCATCTCATTTCAACCCCTGCCATGGGCAGGGACACCTTCCACTGTCCCAGGTTGCTCCAAGCCCCGTCCAACCTGGCCTTGGACACTTGTAGGGATGCCACAGGAAGACACAGCTTCTCTGGGCAACCTGTGCCAGGGCCTCCCCACCCTCACAGGGAAGAATTCCTTCCCAATATCCCATCTAACCCTGCCCTCTGTCAGTGTGAAGCCATTGCCCCTTGTCCTGTCACTCCAGGCCCTTGTCCAAAGTCCCTCTCCAGCCTTCTGGATACGCAGTTCCTTGTGTCCCTGAGCCTGGAAGCAAAAGATGAAATTCCATGTTGCTTCAGACCCCCAGAACTGCTTTCCCTGGTAACACTGCTTGAAAGAAATTTGCTTCGAGGTTGGACACGTTAAACTACGCTCTCAGTGAACCCTGCCAGCTGCCAGTGTCCGCTGGCATCCCCTGACACGCAGGTCTCCTTGTGCTTAACGGCTCTGCCTCTGCTCTATCCCTGAATTTTGGCCTTCAGTGCCACGTCAACACCTGGTACGGAGCTTCCTCCCAAGGTCCGGGCTCGTCATCCCCCTGAACCAGCACGGGGTGACGCCACACAGATGACGTCATGCAGTTGACGTCACACGGCTGACGTCACCCCAGGGCCATGCCAGTCCCGCGGCGCCGCCTCCCCGCCGCCAGGTGGCGCCACGCCCCGCTGACGGCGCCGGCGTCATGACGTCACCCCACCCGCCCGCGCTCCGCTCTGAGCGCTCCTCGCCCGCCCGTCCCGTCCCGTCCCGTCCCTTTCCGTCCCTCCCCGCAGCCGACCGACCTGTCCGCCTCGCCCTGGGGCTGCCGGCCCTCCCCGCACCCTACCGCCAGGGCCCGGGGAGCCCCCGGTGCGCTGCCGGAGCGCATGCGCGGGGGCGCCAACCGTGTCGGTAGTCCCGCCGCGCACGAGGCGCGCATGCGCAGGCTCGGCCGGAGGGGCGCTGACAGGGCCTCACCCTGCCCGCGCGTGCGCACGGGCTTCCCGCCAGCGGTTGCCATGGAGACCGCCTCCCCCTCCCCACACGCTGCTCTCTTCCCGCTCCCCTCTTCTCGTTCCCCTCACGAGGCCGGCGGTGGCTCCTCCCGTCCCGTCCCCATCCCGCTCTCGCCCTCCGGGAGAAAGGCCCGGCGCCTGCTGAGGCGAACCAGGCCCGGCGGCCACCGGGGGCAGCCGCGCGCCGCGGAAAGCGGCGGCGGCGGCCCGGCCGCCTCACGGCCCCGGCCTAGGGCGGGGATGTCCTGTCAAACCAGGGGGCGGCTGGTTAGGGCCTCGGCTCCGGCTGTCACCGAGGTGAATGGCCAGTCCGGGATGAACACTGGCGAAAGGGGAAAGTACATGGCGTAGTATTCCTTGTTCGTGTTTTTAAAGAATTCTAATATATGAAGTCTTTACATGTAAAACGTCAGGCACACCTATGCAGCTGCAGCCCGTTACAACTGCGATGTTTTGGGGTTATAATGGCTATTGTGCTGCTCATACGGAAATTTACGGAAATACTGAAATTTCAAGGTGAGCAGTCATGTAGCTCAAGCTTTTCCCAAGCTTATCTGTCAAAAGAATGACCATTGCCTTTTTATTTTGTGCTTAAATCCCTGGAGTTGGACAGGAAAACTTGAGCCTTTTTCCCACTACGTTCAGCTCTGGCTCAAAGTCCTCATACTGAGTCTTACCTTGGATCAGGATCAACAATAACTTCCTCCAGATCCTCAGTTAATTGTGGCCAAAGGTCTGCAGGTATAAAATCACCTGAGGTGCAGTGGGGGTTGGGGTGTTCATACACTGGATTTGCATTCTGAATGTGTGATTTGTGTTGAAATCCGAATTTCTTTCCCAATGCTTGGTCTAGCTGTGGCAAGAACCAAAATCCCTCCTGGGCAACACTTCTCAACAGGCCAACATGCAGCAGAGGGAAGAGGTTTAGTGGCACATGGAACACACCAGAGCTTCATAAACATCAAGGCAGACACTTCACTAACAACTACAAATCAGTTCTAATGGTGAGCAATAGAATGTCTCCTTTACACATAAACATTTTCCCATAGTTATATCTCTGTCTGTAATTTAACATTACCGAAAGAAACAGACACACTTTTTTTGAAACATTGCCTGTTCATTCATTTTAAAAGTTGTAGATAATTTTTTTTTACTATAAGGTTTCCAAGCTCCTGAGGCACTTGTGAGTTTTCACTTCCAGCAAAGAAATTTAATTTTTAACCCATTCAAACAATTTTAGCTGGAAACCCTTGAATTTTAAGCAAAAAAAAAATGGTTGTTTTGGCAGGACTGAGGGGTGTGTTTTCTGCAGGGAATTCCATCAGGAGATTTACCCCAGTCAGTACAAGAACTCGAAACTGATGTGAAGAAATCCTTTGGTTTGTGTCTTTCAACACTTCTGCTGGTTTATTCAAGTTCTTTCTCAAGTTGCTGCACTGATGGGAATTAGGAACCCTCTGAAGAAAATCCTGCAAGGACTTGCAAGTGCTCATTGCACAAACAGAGTGAAAATACTCCAGTTACGTACTGAGACACGACTAAGCCCAGGCACAGGAGCATCTGGCTGCACAAGGCCCTAAACTGAACTCAGAAGCACTCAAAAGCCAGAGGAATTGTGGCATTCCCAATGAAGGTGGATCCAAAAGCACCAACACTTACTGGTTCACCCTGGCTGCCAAACAGGTATCTCTTTCACAGGGCATTTCAAGGCCTCTGACCATTCCTGAAGACAACAAGGGTGTGGTTTTCCAGTCACTCTTTGCTCCCGACATCAGAGGACACAGCCACAGTGACAGGCACAGAGAGGAGAAGCAGCCCTCCCAAAATCAGGCAGCTGATCAGAGGCAGACTGTCTGGCTCTCCACGTAGACCTACTGGACTTCCACAAGCAATTTTTGACTAATTCTCGTTCCCTCCCCAGCAGGGAACTGCTCTGTGTCTGATATGGCTCAGGGCCCCAGTGCTTCAGACTCCAGCAGGAACATCTTGGCTTAATTTAAAGCGTACTCACCCTGAATTACAACTGTGTGGGTGCAGGCAGGTCCCTGAAGCAGCAACACTTGGGATCCACGCTGTGAGAGGCAGGAAATTTACTGTCACGCTGTGGTTTTGGGTTGTCTCTGCAGAAAACAACGATTATGGAACTTGTGAACACAATTAGGTGACATTAAAAGGTTTTTAAAGTAACTGCTTGGATTCACCATGCCATGGGATTTACAGTAAATGTGATTATCTGCAGATCTATGAATACACAAATTATGTGTTCTGTATAATGTTCATATTTATCCCCAGTGTGCTGCAGTCAGCATTGCTCAACATTTGTGTTTCACTTTCTCTTTGCTCTGTCTCAGGGCAGACCCCCTGGTCTCTGTTAGGACTTGTAGTACTGGTGGCTCTTTGGCAGCTCCAGCTTTTCCATATAAATTGATCAATCCAGGTCAGCAGTGATCAGAGAAGCAGCCACAGAGGCCATTCCCAGTGAGGAGAGTTTGGGTTTGCATTAATTTATTGTCTTAATTTCCTTCTCATGGACTTTGGCCATGCTGGATGACAGAGCTCAGCACAATACTCAGAACAGTGTCTTGAAAGAGCCAAACAAGCAAGAAGGCAGCATTTTCCTGAAAAGTGCTTTAGTGTAAAGTAGGAATTTTGGGATGGTACAGGCCACTATATTCATCTCCTCTTATAAGCATGTGCCCATTCAGTAAGTCACAGGGCACAAGTTCGAGTGGTATAAACCAAAATTCATCTTGTTCTCCTGGGCAGTGAAGTGAATTCTCATTTCCAAGGAGAATCAGCATCATTCAGTAAGGACAGTGGGCATTGAAGAATCTCTAAACACAGTAAAAATACAATTCCCCAACTGAAAAACCTAATCCCTGTCCTTTGATTTCTTGCAGCACGCTGCAAGGTAGCTTTGAACACTTGTTTTTTAAAGTATCTGCTAAACCACTTGAGACAGAACAGGTCCAGTGATCAAGATGCATCAGTGAGACAAAACTCCAGTTGAATCTCCCTCTGTCTCCTGACACAGCTCCAACTTCTTGATTTTCTAAGGATTTAATGTGGGACAGTTCCATGAAGGATTGACTTGCTGATTTACTTCTGGTCTGGGTTTTAGACCCAGTTACCTCTTGTTTACTTGGGTTGCAAAAGGAGAACCAGCTTTGCTTGGCTCCTCAGACTGCTTTGTTAACAGGTCATGTCGTGACATTTGGAATAACGTTGGATGGATGTTTAACAGACAATTCATTGCAACACCATTTGCCACTCACATTTAAGAAGCAGGGCAAACTCTGCTTTTTTCCCCAATTTTTCATCCTTCCTGCTGCTGTGAATAGATTAACAATGAGACCATCAGGAGTCCTTACAGATTTACTTACCGAAGCTTTTGGTCCTTGTGCTCCTGCCAGCTCTTCCATTTCAGCCAGGACTTATGGCAGACTTCACCCATTCCCACCTGTTCACATGCCAGACTGATTCCAGGAGGAGTGCAATGGGAAGGACCTTGTGATTTGAGATGGAATTCTTGCTAGAAGGAGCTCCAGCAACAAGGAGCACCTTTCTGTTCTGGGAGAATGGGAAAATGAGTGTCCAGGCAAAGAAACTTCCCTCCTGGCCTGGGCTGTGTTGAATCACAGCATTGGCCACAAAATGTCCCAGAGAAGAGGGAGGTGAAGTGTAAAGGGGGAGGTGAAGGAGAAACAAAAGATGGTTCTGGGAGCAGGTGGAGAATAAATGACTTTTTATTTTTCCTGGGAGAAAAGCTTCATGCTGATGAAAGAAAAGGAAACCCCATGTTTAACCCACTCCAGAAGCATCAGGAGGTGAGCAGTTCTGGGCACATGGCAAGATAGATTTAGAATGCCATCCTCTTCTTCCCAAACAATAAGGGAGACAAACAGCTGGAAAGGACTTTGTACAGGATAATTCCAGTAAGCAGCCAAACTTCCAGGGATTCTCTGAAATCCCAGGAATTTTTATACCTAGGGATAAGATTTGGGCAGACCCAGAACTGCCTGGGTAAGAATCTTCTGATGAAAGGCAGAGAGTCCCTCAAAGGTGCTCTAAGTTTATGTTTACTGCCTCATCCAAACCCAGCAGGTACTTGTCTTTATGCCTCTGTTTCAGTTTGTGCTGGGATTCTGGAGTCTTGGACTGTCTCCTTAATGCAGATTCACTGTGTCTCTTAAAGGAAATTTATTTCAGCTCCATGCAGACCTTATTTGTACAGTAAGAATAATTCTGACTCACTTCACAGGGAGAGCAGGAGGATTAATCAACAGTTGTGAGGGACCACAGAAGTGCTAAATATTATTAATGGCTCCCAAGTCTTCTTCTTTTGGAAACAGTGGCCATTTCTTCCCATAATGTTTTTAGCAGTTGCTGCTCAAGGAGCTTAGATTGCAGATTCCTGGCTTGTGGTTTGTCCATAAATCACAGACCTGGAGCCTGCCCAAGACACTCTCGATGGTCTCAGCAGGAAGTCTGGACGAGAGAAAACTTTGTTTTCAGTCTGGCCCCGTGAACCACTTTATGGCCAGTCCAGTTGCAAGGTCCCAAGCCAGACGTGAGAGGGATTCTGTCCAAGTTTAAAAGCACGAGGTCTCTGGAATGTCCTTTCAAACTGGTTTCACTGCCTGTAAATATTTTCCATCTTCTGCCCTGGAGGATATAGGTTTGACTCCGCAGCTGATGAGCCTGGGCAGACCAGGAGAGGAGGCCACGCTGTTTATCACCAAGTTTGTCAGCACACAAGGTTTAATTTGCAGAAAAATGGACAAAAAAAATCCCCCAAAACCTCAAAAACCAACCACAAGGAAAGGAGTCAGGCAGCAGTTAATAAGGTCCCAGTACAAACCAAACCCAATCGATCCGTTTTCTACACCAGGCAGGGTTCAGCACTGCTTTACAAGCCAGGACATGAAACAAGCTCCATGAGATTCCTCCAGGTTGGAGATCCCTAATTCCCTTCCTGGTAGAGCAAACGCTGAAGGACACAACTAGCCCATTCTGGGCTCTTCCCAGCACCATTCCCACATGCTGCATTCTCTGGGTTCACCACAATACGCTGCAGACACCAGGAACACTCTGGCTGCAGGAAGAGCACAGGCCAGATGGAAACTGCTTGGTGATACAACACGTGTGAGGATGAGTAATGTAATGTCCAAGTGGAGACCACGGGAGCTGGGAGAGACCAGGAGCTGGAAGAGCACAACTGCAGCTTCACCACCACAAACAGTGCTGCAGTTCTGATGCAAGATCCATACAAGCCTCCTCTGCTTGCACAGCATGTTTTGAGGTTGTGCAGAAAGTGAAAACCCAGGTTCTAATGAGCTTCCTACACCTACCTTTTGCCATCATGTTTGGAACAACTCATCCTTTTCACTGCTTTTTTCACCAAAGAGCCTCTGTTGCCCTTTCAGACACAGAGTCATCGCAGAAGATCAGCTTCCACCTGTGTTCCTATCAGCACTTCAGTACATCCCCCTTTCCCACTAGGATCTGCTCAGTTAGCTGGGCTTATAATCCTCACACCAGCCCTCCCTGCAGGTCTTTGCAGAACAAAAGGGAAAACTGAGCCTGAGGTGAGGACCCAGAGCCTGCTGGTGTGTGCAGTGATGAAGCTTAGACAAAACAGTGTGATAAAGTGTGTGAGATTTGGGCCAAAGCACCCTCCTTATCCTGCTGCTACTGCTCCTTCTTGCATCCCTGGACCATCACCACCTCTCACTGTGTCTGATGGGCACAGGGACACAGGGCAGGTGTGCACTCCAGGAACAGAAATCTTATTTGATATTTTAATCACAGATCTCTCATGGCAAAAAAATTAGCACCTCAAGGGCTGCTGGAATTCCTGGAGGATTCCCAGGATGGGGAGGTTAAAGATGTGTCAGTTTATGGCCATCTCACAACCAAGCATGCTCTGCTTCTCACTGAGCAAAGGTTACAAACCAGCATCCAGCTGTATCAACAGCTGCTATTTTTAGGCACTTTAACAGGTGAGCAGCTTGCAGGATACCACACTCACCTGCTGTGCTGCTTAGGAATCACCAAAGGTTGAAATTCCTTCAGTCTGTGTTAGAATGACAGGATTGCTTAGGTCGGAAAAGCCCTCAAAGATCCTCGAGGCCAACTACGAACCCAGCACTGCCATGGCCACCACTAACCCATGTCCCCAGGTGCCATATTCACATGGCTTTTGAATCCCTCGTGGGATAGGGACTCCACCTCTGCCCTGGGCAGCTGTGCCAGGGCCTGACCACCCTGTCAGTGAAGAAATTCCCCCAGTATCCAAACTAAACCTCCCCTGGCACAACTTGAGGCTGTTTGCTCTTGTCCTGTCCCTTGTTTTCTGGGAGCAGACCCCAACACCTCCCTGGCTCTCCCCTCCTGTCAGGGAGCTGCAGAACCATAAGGTCTCCCCTGAGTCTCCTTTTCTCCAGGCTGAGCCCCTCCAGCTCCCTCAACATCTCCCGGTGCTCCAGCCCCTTCCCCAGCTCCATTCCCTCTCTGGACCTGCTCCAGCCCCTCAATGTCTCTCTTGTTTTGAGGGGCCCAGAACTATCCCCAGGATTCAAGGTGGGGCCTCAGCAGTGCCAGCACAGGGAGACAGGCACTGCCCTTGTCCTGCTGCCACACTATTCCTGATGATACATTAGCAGGGATGTAGGTGGTGGCTCCTTGTTCTTCTCAACACCATCTAAACTGTCACGTTAGTTCCTCTTCTGCATCTGAACAAAAACAAAATTTTAGGTGATGGTAAAATTTCTCAAGTGGTCCCCTGTGCAGCAGGACCCTTTTTAACTCCTCTGAGCACAGCCAGGCTTCTTGTAGCTTAAAGAGCTGGAGGCTGTCCTGTCCAGCACAGCATCCAAACAGTTAACCAAATCCAGTTCCTGCATCTTAATCTGGCAATTTAAAGATAAGCTAAACAAATATCAGGGCTGCTCAGAGCCCCACTGAGCAGGAGAAAGGATTCTTATAAACCAGTTTGCATGGTGTAAACCAGACACACAGAGGGAATCCAGTGTGGCATTTCTGTCTGAACAGCCACTGCTCCTTAGAAATGATTCAAAGGGGCAAATTCCATTTCCAAAGACAAGGCTGACAGGGTTCATAGCTACAGATTCTCCTGCTTTCCCTCCACACTTCCTACTACTGCTGTTGTTTTCACAGCCCTCTCTTCCCACCACTGTCCAGTGCTTGATGCCCTGAAGAACCAAACAGCATCTGAAGAGAGAAGAACCAACAAATCACCAGCTGGAGGACACAAAAACTAACAATGTAATGGGAAGGGAGAAGTGGAGAGGGTCTGGAAAATAAGTGTTTATTTATCATAAATACAGATCAGCTAGGCGTGCAGTTTATCCCACAGATGAGGCAAAAATCCTGGAGACTCTCCAGAAAGCCATATGCTGGAAGGCTGTTTCCCAGTTACTTCCCTTTTTCCACAAGACCACGATGAACTCAGTTATCCAGCAGCTCAGAGATCTTTTCTACCATGGGATTGCACTGACATGTTCCTCCAACAGTGTCCGTGTCTGCCAAGGGCAGCAATCTATCCATGCCAGCAAACTCCTCCTGCTTGGTCAGAGCTGGAGGTTTCTTAATTAATTAATTCATTTTGTCAGTGCTTATTTAGAGCACAGTGGTGCACAGGGATTCAGTGGATAGGGGGTGTATTCACAGACCTAACTGGGAATCTTGCTGCCAACATCTGTTTTGGGAAAGGCCATTTCTAGAAACAGTATGAAAAGAGGCTCTTCAGGCTTGGGCACAGTATTGAAGCAGCAACCTCTGGATTTTGTCCCCACTAAGAACGCTGCACTTTGAACAGGCTGATGACGTATGATCTGATAATTACAGGTGGCTCCTCCCTGTGCAGGGAGGGCTGGATGTCCCTGGCATTGTCCCTGCCCTCTGCCCTGTGAATCCCACGCTGGACACTGCCTACAAGTAGCTGCTGAGTGAGTGGCTGCACTTGAGGCAAGAGAGATCAGCACAGAGTTCATCCTTCAGTCCTTGGGGGCTCAGTTCTTCTCCAGGATTCTGGTGAGGAGTTCGTTCAGCCGGCTCACCATTGGCCTGGGATCCTCATTCAGTCCTGCTGCAATCATGGCATTCTCATAAATCTGAAAAAGAGAAGAAAGCACTAAATAAGCAGCAAGAGTGACCTGCATGAGGGAGGAAGGGAATGTCACTCTCCAGGACTTGCATTCTCAGACCAGGCACGTCTTCAAGGCCACGTGATAGGGAAACATACTGACCACGAGTCCTGGAAATACCCAGGGACCACGGAAAGATGCGACTCTTGCCCACTGTAATGGTTCACCCCATTCCCTGCCATGCACGGTCTGCAAGCTGGCTTTGGGGAGGATGGTGCTGCTTCTGGAGAAGGTCTGGCTCTCACCTGGTCAAGCAACATCTGGGCCAGATCAGGCTGACTGTCCTTCAGCTCGTTGAGCTTCTTAATCAGAGCATGTCTGTAAGAGAGAGAGATCAACGCTGAGACTTGGTGATTTTGTACACAATGAGAAGTTTATTTCCCGAATGAGCAGCTAAGCCAAGGTGGGTCACAAAAGGCAACTTTCTTTCTCCTGTTCTGGGGGCTTCTCTCTTCTATCCCATCTGTTCCTATAACCCCCCTGGTCCCCAGAGGGCTGGACACTATGTGTGTGTGTGGGTGGGTCATGTCGATGGTGCCACACAGCCTCACAGATTAAGGCACTGTAGCACAGGCTGCACTTAATAGTGCTGGTGTTGTCCCCCCTTACCCAGTGTTGATCTCCAGGGTGGGCTGCAGGAGCTGGGCTCGCTCCTCCTGGGTCTTGGCCAGCTGCTGCATGCGCAGGAAGTGGCGGGCGGCGCCCATCTCCAGCACGGTGATCATGGCAGGGTGGGTGTCCAGCCGGGGCGTCACCTGCAGCACAGACACAGTGCAAGTGCCAAGGAGGGCCAGGGCTGAGCACTCCGAGTCTCCTCAGCACAGACTCACACCAAGCCTCCACACGATTCACCCCCATCCCACAGGCACTGCCTAAACCAGCAGGAAAGCTGGGGGCCCAAATGGCAGGGGGTTGCAGCCAGACCCAAAGCACTCTCTGCTAACACACCTTTCTAGTCCACAGGCAAGAAAGTTACCAAAAAAACCTGTTCTGGTAACATGAGCATCAACTAGGAACATGGGCTTTGCTCATTACACATTAGGATGTGGTTCTTCTGCTCCCACACTGGCCATCCAAATGACAAGTGCCCTCATCCACAGCAGTTACAGACAGGAGACATGGAGAAGAATGACTTCCCTCAGGGCCCAAAGAAAAATCTGTGGCAGAAGATCCCCAATCAACCACCACATTTTTTCCCTAGATCACTACCTCCATGGATCTCCTGCACTCAGTCACCCAAACACAGAATACCCACCTTCACTCCAGTGACTCGAGAGCCCAAGGCATTCCTCATCCAGGCCATCAGATCCTCAGCCTCCTTCTCTGTCAGACGTTCTCCAGCTGGCAGGGAGAGAGGGCACATCTGAGTGTGCTCCTATAGTGTGCAGTGGACAGTGAGCTGAGCTGAGCTCAGCCCATTTCACACTTTCATTTATCAGTTCTCTTGTGGGAATGAGAAGGCAGCACTGCTCAGCACACACCTACACACCCTCATCCCAGACCATGCCATACCCAGGGAGGGTGGGTTCATGCCCTGCCAGGGCCTACCTGCCTCTATCAGGGCACCAGATTTACATTGTGGGGTTAAAATCAAATCATGGCAACGCCACACATGACATTCCATCTGTTCAAATTTGCTTAAACTTCGATCATGTGGGATGAAAAGGATCTGCAAGAACTCCAAGTTGCCTCAGAGCACAAGAATGGCAGGGTGGAAAGGAGGGCTCTTGCTCAGGAGCTACAGGAGCAGGGGAGGAGGTGTCCCCTCACTGGTGGCACAGGGTGGCTGCAGGATGGGCCAAGGGAGCTTCACCTGGGCGGCTCTCCTCAAACTTCTCTTCTTTATAGTGATCAACAACAATGTCTGTCTCCACAGAGATCAGCTTCTTCTTGTCAAACTCACGGAGGTGCAAGAGTGTCAGCTCATCAAACTGCTCATAGCAGAACAGCACCTGTGCCAAAAAAGGGACAGCAACACGTTTTTTGGGAGGTAACAGCATTCCCTCCTTCCCAAGGCAACTCTGCACCAAACAGCAGGAACATCACATGGTGATTATCACTCAGGGCCCCCCATGAAAGCAAACCCTTGGAGGGATTTATTAACATGGGTGGCAGGTCTGCACCTGAACAAGTCCAGAACCAGCACTGACTCCAGTCCTGAAAGGGCCATGTGCTCACAGAGGTCACCTGAAACACCATTACAGCCCTGCACAGCAGCTCCTGGGCTCCTGCTCTGGGATTCAGCACAGGTATGAAACAGGTGTCAGAACTAGATGTTTGCACAAGTACTAAATCAGAGAATATGCTGAGTTGGAAAGGACCCATCAGGATCGTGGAGTCCAACTCCTGGCCCTGCACAGGACACCCCAAGAATCCCACAAATGTGCCTGAGAGCATTGTCCAAATGCTTCTTGAACTCAGACAGGCTTGGAGCTGTGATCACTGCCCTGGGGAGCCTGTTCCAGTGCTCAACCACCCTCTGGGTGAAACACCTTTTCCTGATTTCCAGCCTAAACCTCCTGACTCAGCTTCATGCTGTTTCCTTCAGTCCTGTCAATGGCCAGGAGAGTGAAGAGATTGGTGCTGCCCCTCAGGAGGATGTTGAAGACACCAGTGAGGTCTGACCTGTCTCCTCCAGGCTGAACAAACCAAGCGCCCTCAGCTGCTCCTCATATGGCTTCCCCTCCAGACCCTTCACCATCCTCGTGGCCTCCTCTGGATGCTCCCTAAGAGCTTAATGTCTTTTCTGTATTGTGGTTAGAGCGTGTGACAGGTCCCTCCTGGCCTCACACCACAGTCTGAACAGAGACAGTGGGCACTCTGCAAAGGCCCTGCACTGGCAGGGCTCCATCACCAGCCTCACTGCCCTGCTCAGCTCCGAGCTGCAGCCCTGACCACTGCTGCAGCAGCTCAGTGGTGTTCCCCTGGCCATGGCACCGCTGCTCACCCACCTCCATGTTCTTCTTCTTCATGGCCTCGAAGTAGGGGGAGTGCTCGGCCAGGTGGCGGTTGGGGGCACACAGGTAGTAGATGTTCCTGCTCCCGGCCTTCATGCGCGAGGCGTAGTCGGCCAGGCTGGTCAGCTGCCCCGCGGGCAGCGCCGACGACTCGTAACGCAGCAGCTTGGCTATGTCCTCCTGCAGGAAACATGCTCCCGTGAGCTCAGGGCACCTCACTGGACCTCCACCTGACCCAGCCCCAGGAATTCCTGTTGTAGCACACAGGCCTCTTTTGCAGCTCTGCAAAAAGGCTCGGGGGAATTCTGAATCTCTCCCTTCCTGCTCCAGATATTAAGGAGGCACAAGAGTGACCTAGACAGGATGTAGGTCAAACTCTCCTAAAAATGGGAATGCAGGCAGAGGACAACAGGAGGGGAAAGCCCTACTTTTCTTGCGTGTTGTAGTTCATATTCCATCAGGGAGGGCTGACAACAGTGTGGATATAGAGATTCTGCAGGGTCTCGAAGTGGGAAGCAGCACCCAGTGAGAAAAAAGGAGAGTTTGGGCGCTACAGAATCAGTATGTCTGGGTAGACCCAGGAACACAAGTTATAGGCATGCAAGTGTCATGGAGAAGTAGCAGTCCCCCTCATCCCAGCCCACAGTAGGAACCAGCAATCTTTCCCATCAGCTGTGGTGCTTCAGGACTCCTGGTACCTTGACATCCTGCTCTGCTATCGTGACAATCCCCTCTCTCATGAATACCCCGTACTCCTCAAAGAATTTGGCATATTTCTCAGGGTCCTTCTTGCTCTGGTCAATGAAGAACTTGATCACCCTCTTCTGCAAAACATCACGGAGCTTCCTGCAGCAGGAACAAGCCTTTTTAAAGACAGCTGCTAGAGCAAGACAAGAGGTTTTAGGTGAATGTCTGTCTGTGCAGGGTTATAGTGGGTCCACCATCTCCTCCCCCTCATGGCTCTACACCTACTCTTTGATCTCAGGCAGGAGCAGCTCTTGAGCTGCAGATAGACAGAGCTGTGTACAAATGTTCTGCTGAAGCTCCAGTCCTCATGACCTGTGACTCAGTGATGCTGCAGCACATAACCAGCTGTGCCCAGGGTAGCTGTCTCTCTCCCACAACCATGGGACAGGGGTGGCTATACAGGGGTGGTTACACTTGGAGGAACTCTTTCTGAAGGCCTCAAAATCCACTGTGAAGTGACATTGTTATTTGCTGACTACAGTGAAGGCAGAGGCACTTCACCAGCTGTAGAATACAAAGTCAGCCATCAAACCCAACAAGGTAACAAACTCTGGTGTTAAGGAGGAAGAGCCTACTCTTATACTCTGAGAAACAACTCACTTTGTAGACTACAGAAATTCTCAAGGATGCTGCAGTTTACATGCCAGGTCCCTCCAAGTCCCTCTAACTATTGCATCATGTTCTCTTCTCAGCCAGCAAGAAGCTGAAAGAGCCTCAGCAGTCCACAGGATCTACCTCTGGCTTACCTGATAAGGGCACTCTCCTGCAGGAGCTCCCTGCTGAGGTTCAGAGGTATATCCTCACTGTCCACAACACCTGGAACACAGAGCAACCCTTGAACAGTGAGGCAGACACGAGTGCCAGGCTCAGGAATGCACCCCTCAGGAAGCCATGGGCCACAGCCCACTGTTCCTGGTCCCAGCACACACCTCTAAGAAAACGCAGCCACTTAGGCAGGATGTCTGCAGCTTTGGTTTGGATGAGGATTTTGCGGCTGTAGAGAGCAACACTGGAGCCCATTTCCCTGCTGATGTCAAACATGGATGGTTTCTGCAGGAACAAGAGACAGGAGGTAATGCCAGCACTGTGCAGGGCACCCAGCTGCACACTACCAGGTCACCCTGTGGTCTTCCCTACAGTGCTGAACCCAACAAGAGCTGAAATCTTGGCTGGTTTTCCTGGGGACCTACCTGAGCCATTCCCCTGTGGCTCAGCATCCCCACAAGTACCTTGTGGCCCCCAGCCCACCGCAGAGATGCCGCAGGAGATATCCCTTCCTCCCTGACATTCTGCAACCTCAGCTGCCTCTGTTCCCTAAGGAGCTGTCCCGTTCTCCCATTCTCCCCTTTCAGAGCAGCTGGGCAGATGTCCCACGTTCCCTGGGCAGATGTCCCACATTCCCTGGGCAGGAGGACACGTACTTGCTCAGGCACGTAGAAGATGCTGCGGATGTTGAGGGGAGCGTCGGCCCTGTAGTGCAGGACGTAGCGGGGCTTGTCATACGCCTGCGCTATGAAGCGGTAGAACTCCTCGTGCTGCCACTCTCCAATGTCCTTGGGGTCCAGCATCCAGAGAGCCTGTGGAGGAGCAGCAGGGAGAGGACTTCCCATCAGCTCTGAAGACTTATGGCCTCACGGCACAGGGCTCTCCTTGAGTTGCACTTTCCCTCCAGGATGATGGAGCAAGGAAATAAGATCTTTCAAACGGACTCCTCTGCATAACCCAGGGGCACTGACTAAAAATGACTGCCCCTCAGCTGACCTCAGAGGTAACTCTTGCCCTGTAGCATACATAAGGCAGCTTTGTGTAGCCCAAGACAAAAGGGATTTGGCTAATCTCCATTGCCTCACACTTGCCCATGGCCAAGAGCATATTGGACAGATCCCTCAGCTTGGCTGACTGGCATTACTGGTCAAATATCTCAAGGCCTGACCAGCAAAGGAAAAGTGAAAGTTCAAGTGAGTCTGTTGCACTCAGCCTGCCTCTGTGATGGAGGTCACTAGCCCAGCTGAAAACTTGTGAAGAACTCCTGCACTGCCTGTTTTCTGCTGCTTTGTTCTGGAGCAGCTTAGGAGATGGTTTGTGAACCACTGAGCCATCCCTGCTGCAGGGTCACAAAGTGTTCCCGCACTGTTTCACATATCAACGCGTGTGTTCAAGCCACAGGGTCCAGAGCAGGCCCTGCCCCATGGCCACATCTTCCACCTGCTGCTGCTGCTCTAACCCCTCCAACGCTTCCTGGAGCACTCAGCCCATGCTCACATCACATCTCAGTTTTCAGCACCTCAGCAAAAGACTCCCCTCTAGCAAAGAGTGGCACTCAACTTAAGAACCTCATGTTTCCAGCAGGGTGAAGCCAACCTCACCCACTGCCACTCTGTGCCACCCAAGCCCTACATGTTGACAAGAGCGATTTCTGGGGGCAGTACAAACATCCAGCCCACCCCACCTACCAGAGTCCAAGGGATTCAGGGCCCTGGCAGCCTTGCCATGCTGCCTTAAGGATTCCTCTGCCTCAGAGCCTTGTTCCACAGGTGGCTTCATAACATTTCCAGCACACACAAGTGTCCTGGAGGGTTTGCAGGATCACAGGTAGGATTAGGGACTCACTGGGAACTCAAGTGCTTTACAGCAGCTGTGTTGGGTAAAGTGCTGTGTTCCCAGAGGCTCACTTGTAGCTACAGTTATCCCAGTTAGATTGGAAAAGCCTCCAGCTCCATACTGTGAGATACATGGCAAGCATTCAGGAACTCATCTAGGAGAATCCCCACCAGGGAACTAACTGTGGCTCTGTTTGCAGTGAACTGACACTGACGTGTGGAAAAACACAAAGCCAAGATCCTGGATAAAGAAAAAGCACGAAATGGGAGCATAATGAATAAAGCTGTTGCTGTATCTCAAGGGAAAACAGACTTTCTGATGAGGAGATAAAAGTCCATGACTCTATTAAGGGCATTTCACCCCTTGCTCTACTGCTGCTCTTCTCCAGGGAGCCTGTTCTATTGATTGTCAGGTGGAGAGAGCAAACAGCTGTCTAATTAAGGGGCACAGCTAGAAAGCCTTTGGAAGAGAAACACTATTATGCAGGAATCCAAATAAATAATCAGTGACTAATAACAGCAATTACAGAATCTTAGATAAATTAACATGATAAAATGTTTAAGTACAGTCTTGAAAGTTTGTTCAGTCAGTGCCACATTCCAGGAAACAAAAGAAGCCACACACATGCTCCCTACCTGCTGTCTTACACAGGAGGAAGCTTTAAACAATCAGAGAAGGAGATGCTGGAGGAAAACTATTCATCGATTTTTGTTTTAAAGATAATTAATTTCTCCCAGGTGATGCCTGCAATTGGGCCAAGAACTAAAATGGATCTGGCTGCAATATCACTTAAGTGGTCCGAAAATGCCAGCATCAAGCAGTGCTCAGCTAGGAGAGGGGAATAAATCAGGTTGTGAGCTAAGCTGCTAAAAAAGCCCAGCCAATCCCTGGCACTGGCTATCCCATGCTGAAGGACAGGACTGTCAGCACGCCAGTGATATGAGCAATCCCTACAGCACTAACATATCACCTGGCTTAAACAGTTAAAATAAGCATCATAAAGCACTGAAATAATAATTCAGGCTAAGGGAAGACCCAGATCTTGCCAATCTGCAAGAATACAATAAATGCAAACAATCCAGGCACAACTTCTGCTGGGTTGTCTCCTTTTGTTCTAATCAACTGATCACTACAAGGTCTGTGATATGCTGGACAATCCTCCCCTGATTTCGAGGGACAGCAGCAGCTTTATCCTGTTTCCTGTCTCCACTGGAGGATTAACATGGTTCATTTCCACGAGTGACCTGCCTGTGGCCTCCTGCTCACCTGCAATGTGTTAATTCTTTTCCCATTGAGGTACAGGGGGAAGCTGATGAAGTTGCTGTATTTTGTCACCACCTCTAGAATGGAAAGAAGACACAGAAGAGTCACCTTTGTGAAAACAACACAGTAAGAATTCCCTCAGTAACTGCAGGTGAAAGGAGCTGCAGGAGAGGAAAAACACTGTAAAATCACCCCCCACTCACGGGCACCAACAGCCTGCAAAGAGCCCCCGGGGGTAACAGCATCGCCCTCCTCCACTCACCCTTCACTTGGTCTTCATTTGCAAACTCCTTGCAGTCTTCTTTGAGATGGATAATAATCTTAGTCCCAGTCCTGACCCCAGATGCTTCTGCAATCTCAAACATTCCTGAACTAGGATTAGAAACAAACCCTGAGTCAGCTTGTGCCTCAGATACATCCATGATAGGACAGAAAAATGGTTTATTAAACTAAGAGCATGCACAACACTTCAGTGCCAAGAGGAAAAGGCAAAAAATCTTGGATGTCTGAATGCTCCCTGTGGCTCTGAGAAACCCTCCAAAACATGTGGCTGTTTGTATGTGGCTGTTTTCCCTGCAGAGCCAGACCCAGGACACACAGCTCTGCAAAGACACCAGCTACTGAAAACCCAAGAGAGTCTGACATCTCTACTAACAGATGTTCCCTAATAACTTAAATAACTTAGTACATTCTTTATTCTGAGGAGATTTTAAGGGGATGCTGAGCTTGTCACCCACAGAAGCTCCAATTTCACCATGGTCCCACAGCCCACAGCTTTGCCATGACAAAAAAAAGCAAAGGATGAGCGCAAAGATTCTGACCTAGAGAAAAGATGTTCCTACAGACCCCAGCACTGCACAAGCTCTGCTCACTGTGGGTGCCCTCAAGCCAAATCTCGGGGGAAGATAAGACCCAAGAGGTTAAATTTGTCCCTGCAGCCTGGGGCCTCCCTAAGCTGATTGCCTGGTACTCTCTTTGTCCACAACACACCTGCTCTGATGCAGCAAGTTTATCCTTGGGGTTTCCACCCTGGCACATTTGGCCACACTTTGCTACCATGTATAACTGAGCAGGACCTAAACCAGTCAGCCAGGTCCTGAAAGGCCACACAAGCTGTCTTTGCACAGTTTTCAGTCCATGCCTGGTCTGGACACAGCCCCCCATGCTGCCACCCCCTTCTCCAGCCTTACCCATCGGAAGACCAGTGGTAGCCCAGGCTGCCTGGCTCTGCAGACTGGGAGAACACCTCCACTTTATCAGCTACCATGAAGGCTGAGTAGAAACCCACTCCAAACTGGCCGATGATTTTACTGCTGGCTTCAGCTTGGCTCTGCAGAGCATCTAGAAAAGCCTGGAGGAACAAAGGAGACACGAACCAGCACACAGTGACTTCAGGTATTGCTGGGAGGCTGCAATCCATCCCCCAGCCAGGCTCCTCAGGCACTGCAGCTTGGCATTCCAGCACCCTCATCCCACACTTCTGCATCAGTGCTCTGAGGAGGATGCCCAAGGAAAAGGGTTTCTCCAAAGGGACTGCACTTCTGGAAGAGGGGAGCATTGCTTAGAGCAACTCTGGCAGTAAAGAAAAACAAGCAGAGACCATTAAGAGCCAGAAGACTCCACAGGTAGGGTGTAATTTCACAGTTGGGCTGGGGGCCAAGGCAAAAGATGGAATGAGAAATTACTGGGAGAATAAAAGTGGCTGTAATTGGAGAAGAGTTTTCTAGGGGAGGGAGAAGGGTGTTACCTTTGAGCCTGATCGAGCAATGGTTCCCAGATTAGAAACCAGCTCCTCCTGGGTCATCCCAATACCTGTGTCCTGAAAAGAAACAGCAGTTGCAGCTGAAATAACAGTAGGGAAGCATTGCTTTAGCACACAGCACCCCAGCAACTTCTGCCCCTATCTCCCACTCTCTCCTTTCCCCCTGAGCAGTAAATCCAACAACAGACTTCCAGCTGTGACCCCACCTGCACATGGTCAGGAACACAGACTCAAAGGGCACAGAGCTCTGGGGGCAGCCACAGTTGTCCTTTGCCTATAAACCTCCAGAAAGCTCAGAGACTCCGACCATTCCTCAAGGAAAGACAAAACAGGACAGGCTGGATTCTACATCCCTCCAAAAAGCACGGGATGGCAGGGCAGGAAGGAGATCTCACCCAGCCATGGCCTCGCCGTGCCAGTGCTGTGCACAGACACCTTCCATTCCTGAACTGGTCCAGAGGGGAGTTGAGGAGGAGTGAGAAGCAGTTTATTTCCATTTGGCAGATGTGGAACCGATGCCCTCACACCAGGAATCAGTGGCAGAGCAGTGAATCCCTGAACTCTCAGGTAGTGCAAACCCTTGTCTACAAGCTCCACATGCACTGATCTCCATCCCTCTGTCTTTTCCTCCCTCATTCTGTGCTCCACAAATATGAAACTGTCGATATCCAGGTACCAGAGAGCTGGGAATTGCATTCCCGTGGGAACAGGCTAACCCCCGTGCAGTGGCCACACCTCATGGTGCTCTGTCCAGGCTTTGGAGGCACATGGCTCCTTGTCATCCTCAGTTTATCCCAGATTTGCATTGCTGCATGCAGATAAACATCTCCCTGCTGCTGGCTCACACCTCTCAGGCAGCAGAGCCTGCAGCAGCACCACCCAGCAAAGGCTGCAGCAAGTCTCAGACCTGGCTGCAGCTTCAATTTGCATGGACCCCAAGGTAACACGGGTAACAGCAAACCCCAGCTAGAAATGGCCACCCTCTCACACAGGATCCCAGCAAAAATCTTTCCCATTCTATTGTCCAATGTATTTTCAGCCCTGCTCCACGTGCATTTTCCACAGGAGCAAAGGGCAGGCTACTGCCCTCCAGGATGCCACTTCTGAGAACCCAGTGCCCTCTCCCCTTCCCAAATCTCAGCAGCTTCTCTACCTGTCAAGAAACATCCCAAGAAGCCACTTGTACAGGTTCTCTGAGCCACTCCTGAGGTGGAAGTAGGATGAAAATTAACCAAGTGACAGGTGATTCTCACTCCCATGAGGAGCTCAGCTCTACCTGTGAGCACAGTTATCGCAGCTGACAGCAGCTGGCACATCTGGAGCAGGCTGACACACTCCCAGTGCAGGAAGCAGGGCTGGGATTCAGCGTGCAGGGTCAGCAAAACCAGCTGCAGCAGAGCTGGCTGCTGCTCCACGGCTCAGAGGTGAGGGACCAGAGTGACTTGTGGCCCAGCACAGCTCTGCCACCCATTTACTGGGCTTATTTCTAGCAAGGTACATGAATGTCAGTACATATTTCTTAATGAAGGATTGATTGAACTGTTCAACTTGTGAGGTTCCATAAGGGTAAGACATTTTCCTGCATCCTCTCAAGTCACAGCACAGCAACACCTTTCCCTTGATTAAATACATTAAGGCTAGTCAGTCCACTTGGCTGAGAGGAGGGATGATGCCCAGTAAGATCTCAACAGTCAGAGATGAAAAGCCAGGAAAAATAAACAGTGTATGGCAAAATCTCAGGAATCTGACATGGTCCCTTCCTCCAGGGAAGAAAAAGCCAGAAAGAGCAGTTTTCAGCATCTGGTTCAGCTTTTGTTCATGCCAGACCCTGAACAGAACTCTTAACTCCTCTGATCCACTCCTATTTATAGTACAGCATGTCATTCCCAAATTCCAGCATGTTAAAAAAAAAATACATCCCTACCCCATGAATTTATTTGGCTCTTGAATTCTGAACGCTCTGCCAAACTTACTGCAAAATGCTTAATGACAATTCCTGGAAACCAGTTTGGTGAGGGGGAATTGCAAGGAACAAAGAGAGCACGACTCAAACCAGGCTGTCTCCACAACAGGGAGAGCGGGAAGTGAAGATCCTGGCAAAGCAGCCATTCCCTACTGCAGGAGAACACCTGGGCAGTTTGGATGAAGATGACATCAAGATCCAACCCGCCTTTGCTGTGCCCAGATTTCCTGCAGCTGCCCTCTGGGCTCCCTTCACCACATGGTGCAGCTCGGGGGAATGGGGAATGAAGCAGCAGTGGAGAGATGGGAGCTCAGCTCTGCAGAACAGGAGCTCTCCAGGGATGGGAATCAGCTGAACGTGCCCATGAACAGCCTCAGGCTGAGCCAACACAAGCACTGGCAGCTCCAGCTCCATGAAATCCAAGGAAGGAGCTGGCAGGACTTGCACTGCCCTTCTGTGTTCTGTGCTGCACCAGCCACTGCTCAGCCTCTGAGGCAGGAACCACCCATCACATAACACCTGCAAACACCTTCTACCCACCACCAGCCAGCCACTGCTCCTCCATCAACAGGACAACTTTTCTTCCCCTGCAGACAGTTTCAAGCCCTCCCTTCAGCCTGCAAGAAATCTTTTATCAGGCTGACAACAGCCATAGCAGAGCTACTGATAACAGCACAAAGCAATTTGTTCATGGGGCTTCACAAAATCCAAGATGTGAGGGATATGCTCAGAGTTCCAAGGGCCAAATGCTTCTCCCCAGCTCGGAGAAACCAAGATGCAGAGTTCAGTAAGTTGACCCTTCGTAAGCTGAAGGTTAATTACAGAAGTCCTGCTGTTACTCCACCTCCTCACCTGGTTGAATTTTCCTTCTGGGACTTCTTAGGGTGCAGAGTAAAGAGCTTCCCCCAAACCATCCTCTCTACAAGACAACACAACAGGCTGCAGACCTTCACCCTGTCTGCTGAGGCACCATGAAGGGCTTGTGGCCACAGCTGCTGAACTAAGCTCAGTAACATTAACTCCAAAGAGACACCAGCTGAACGTTGCTTTTAGCATCTTTTTATGTGTGGAGACCTCCCAGGTACCAAACCTGCTGCTGAACTGCACAGGACCTTTGTGCCTTCTGTGCCCTTTGTTCTCACCCTGTGGTGTGAGTGCTGGATGTTTGCAGAGAACCTGGGCAATGTAAGAGCTTTGCTCATTACCTGAGTCCAATTTAAAGTACTGCAGAACTTTGTTACACCAAATAACCCATTAACTAACCAGTAACTGCTGCCTTTGCCACGGCTGCAATGCTCCCAGTCAGAGGTACCTGGCTGAGCTACAGTGTCTTTCATTTCACTTTGTTGCAAAACAAATGTTTATTTCACAGTAAAACCTCAACGGGGCATCAGAAGAGCACTGACTATGTTATAAAATAAGGACATGCTGCTTTCACCATCTGACAAGGTAAAAATATCCCCAAATGTGTGTGCCTCCCGTTATTGAAATAACTTGATTAAAGAAACTTAAAATTCACAAGACCAGGACAGCAGCTGTACTAGAGCAATGTTCTGGTTTAGAACCAATATGGCATCTGCAGCAGCAGCATCCAGCAGAAGAAAAGCCACAATAAAACTGATGCACGTGGACACAAGGTGATCTTGGCCTAGTACACAGAAGCTGTCCAAAGCAGGGAGCCTGAGTTTGCCTTTCCAATATCAGTCTCAGTCTCCACCCATCCAAGTCTAAATACCTGCTGTCCAGAAAAAGTACTTCATTTCATCCACTTTGACCTTCCCATTTTTAAATGTGACAGGCTCTTATTCTGGCATGAAGAAAACTAAAAGATTCTGCACTTCCTTCCCTAGGCCACAGGTTATTTGAGATGTGTTTGCATTTCTGGTTCCCTGGCTTATTTGTTAAAGATGATGCAACCACTGGAAGCTGTAACCCATCCCTGCAATGTGGCACGTTCCTGTAAGCTTAATTCCAAGGCTTGCCAAAGTGCAGCCAGATTCACCCCTCCCAATCCACCTGTCCATCCCCTGCCCAAGTGGCACACGGACGCTGCAGTGCTGCATGCAGGGAAGGGGGACCTGCTCCCCACCTGCCCCAAGCTTTGCTGGACATGCAGGTGCATCTGCACTGAACTGCTACAGCCCAAACATCCCAGTCCTTACAGCTCAAACTTCCCAATCCTTACTGGAGCCCCTCGACAGCCCAGTCCTTTTTACAGGCTGTTTGTAACTGGTAAGGCAGGAGAGATCTGCTCAGTGATACAGGGAGCTGTTGCAAGGAGGAGTGGATTTTGCAGTAATTTTAACTCCTCCCCAACACAGCAAACTGGTTATTTTGTGGCTTCACAGACAGGGATTTTGGATGACTGCAACAGCGAGATGAAAGCCCGGCAAAGGGAACTGAGCAGCCCAAGCTCTGGCAGCGACTGCGCTGCTTTCCCATGTTAAAGCAGCAGTCACACTCCCTCCCTTCCCCAGCAGCAGCCATCAGCTCTGTAAACATTTCAAACCATTTCCTCTAAACAGTCCTAGCCCTAAATTAAGCACCAGCAAGGAGCAGGGCTGCAGACCCGAGCTCACACAGCACAGCAGAACTGAGCAGCCCTGCCACCACTACAGCACAGCCTGTCACCTCCTGCAGCTGCTGAAGGTGAGCTCTGTGCTCACAGGGCCCTGGGATCTGTAAGGGGTTCTCTGTTCCCACCTCAAAGGTTCCAAAAACGCGTCTGTAAAGCCTTAGCATGCGGAACTGCAGAGCTCTGCAGAGCTGTCCTCATTGAAAACACACCCCACACATTTTCAAATAGATTTTCTTAAGAGCTCTGACCTTGCAGGCTGTGGCTGCTACAGATGGAGCTGTCCTAGAAATACGAGGCAGGTTGCAAAGGGATGGAGGAAACAGTGGAATTTGCTAAAACAACGTGACTTTGGTGAAGGGACAGAGGTGGTGGAATCCAGTGAACACACTCCTTTTAGCAGATACAACACTGCAGTGCTTAGATGGGGTATCTCTGAATGAGGACATCGTATCAAAATTCTGAGACTTGCTGTGCTTGTGACTGGAATTCAGTCCTGGCAGAGAAGTAAGCAGTCACTGAACAGAGATGAATGTAATCCTTTACCAGAGCTACATAATCCCCCCAGGAACATGCCTGTAATGGCCATCACACATTACAGACCTGCCTTTTCTCAACTGTGAGACACAAAGAGATGCTACAGGGCTTGGAAGGAGAGAGATTCAGCAGCTTCAGAGGCCAAGAGCAGCATGAAGACCTGAAAAGGATCCAGGGGTGAGACAGTGGGACCTTTCTAGGAAAAACAAAAGGAGTGATCACTGCTACAGGTCATATAGGAGGGACCTGCTGCCTCTGTTTAGGTGGGCCCTAGTGAATACAGAGAACATACAGCAGCTAAGGGACAGATCCACCTCTGCCTCAATCATTGCAGCAAGTGTTCCTGCACCTTTGCCTTCTGAAAGGTAGGGAGATATTCTGAATGAGGCTCGTTCACAGCAATCATTGTAAGCAGTTTGTTTCTTCAGGAGGTTATAAATAACCCCCTGACTGGAGGTAAGGAGCTTTCCACGCTCCGGAGAAGGCAAAGCTATTAAGAGATTGGAGCAGTGCTGTTCTTGCTGCTCCTCACAGCCCAGGGCTGCTGCAGTTAAAAGCCTCCTAGTTAAGACTCATTTAATGGCATTAGAGAGGCACAGGCAGGCAGGGGGTTATAAAAAGCCCAGTCCCTGACACATCCAACTGGGATGGCAAACAGGTCTCCAACCAGACTGCCAAAGAAGCGGACAGCTTCCCCAGGGAATGTCTCAGTGGAGTCTGAGGCTTTGTGTCCACTGTGGTCTCCAAAAAAAGACAAGAGTAAGGCAGGAATGACACCGTGCCTGGGGCTAAGTGAGGGCTCATTAAACAAGGGGTGTTACACAGGAGTCAGAAAACTGCAACAGTCAGGTGTGAGAGGAATAGCAAAGCCCCTGCACTAGGGTTTGAGAAGCTCTGGTTGATGATTGTGTTGCCCACTGACGAGCATTAACTTCCCCATGGCAACTGCAGCGCTTGTTCTGCAGAGAAACAGAAATATAAAATAACTACGCAGCTCTAACAGCCCCTGCTTTGTCCCACATGAAAAATGTCAGCCCCTGTGCTTTGTCTGTGCCACATCTCCCCTGGACCTGCTTCAGTCAGCTTTCACTCCCTTACAGTGCCTCCTCCTCCACTCTCTTGAGAACACCCACAGCTGCACCCACAGCTGACACAGCTCCATGAGCAAAGTGACCAGTGTGCCTTCTTTGCATCAAGAACTTTGCCAAGAAAACACCAAAACTGAGGCTCAGTTGTCCACACTGGACAGAGCCACAAACAAGAGCAGCCAAAGCAGAGAGAGAAGGCCCAGCTCCACTCCCCTCCCCATGCTGAGTCCCACATTCACACTGACTGTCCCCCTCCCAGTCAGCACTGTGTCACCAGTAGGGAACAACCACACCCTGGGCACAGGGAAGTGCTGTGGTACTGCCCAAATCTACTGTCCCACCTGTACCTTAAGGCAGAACCTCAGCATCAGCTGGACTTGGCCTGTCCTTGAGCAGCAGGAGATAGAGACAGTCAGCAGTGGGAGGTTCTTCTCACCACCTCTGTGCCTCCCCATGACCCAGGTGAGAGGGAGGGTCTGCAAGCTACCAGGTAACACCTTGGACTTAAGGAGGTGTGGGAAATCCTCCCCAAACATCAGGATGAAACCAGACTCACAACTTCCCCACTAGTGAGAAACACACACACGACCTGGGAAGTGCAGGGGTGAGAGAAAAGCCACTGGTAGTTCCCAACAGGGAAAAAAGGAGCAGTAAATTTTCCTATGGGGACAAGTGAGGAGCAGATAAATTGATGGTTTTTCATCACATCCTCAGGTTACAGCCTCGTGAACCAAAGCCCAGCTGAGGACACCACACTTCAATGGAACTGTGCTGCTGCTCAGCTTCCACTGATCCTTCATGGGACAAAGGCCAGCGACGCGAGCAGCAAGGAACAACACACTCCTGTTACCAAAGGGACATACCTGGATAGTGATGGTTCCCTTTCCACTGTCTGTCTGCAGATGGATCTCCATCTCTGGCAAGGCCTTCCCCTCTGTCATCAGCCGATGGCGCAGCTTCTCCAGCGCGTCGCTGCCATTGGAGATCAGCTCCCGGATAAACACCTGGGGACGAGACACAGCCTCACACTGCAGCCTGGCCTCGTCCCCTGCACGGCACTCCCAGACACCCAGGAGCTCACTGGCTGCCCACAGACTAATTCCCAGCTCCCCAAACTGTGTTTCCCCATTATCTGCCAGGAGAACTGTTTGTCTGAACTCGGCATGAAAGTGCAGAGGCTCTGAGACTCACAGAGTCCTCTGGCTGTACCTAAAAATTGTTTTAAAAACACATTTTCAAGGTCTCTTACGAAAACATCATTCGAGGAAGCCTGACATGAACAGCACAGGACTTGCTGGAAGTGAGCAGTTCACTCTCCCAGCTCAACTGTTTGAGATGTACCCCTTGACAGACACAGAGCTTTGCCAACAGAAAATCTCCCAGCAAACAGTGGGTGTCTCACCTCCTTCTCTGAGTACAGGGAACGGGCAACAATGTCCAGCAGTTTCTTTGTTTCAGCCTGAAACTCATGTTTAGAGGCTGCACCTGGAATAAAACATTAGAGTTGGGGTTGCTCAGCCTGGAGAAGAGAAGGCTCCAGGGAGATCTTAGAGCCCCTTCCAGTGCCTAAAGGGGCTCCAAGAGAGCTGGAGAAGGACTTTGGGAAAGGGTCTGGAGTGACAGGACAAGGGGCACTGGCTTCCCACTGACAAGAGGGCAGGGTTAGATGGGATACTGGGAAGAAATCCTTCCCTGTGAGTGTGGTGAAGTTGCCCAGAGAAGCTGTGGCTGCCCCATCCCTGGAAGTGTCCAAGGCCAGGTTGGGTGGGGCTTGGAGCAACCTGGGCTAGTGGAAGGTGTCCCTGCCCATGGCAGGGGGTGGAACAGGATGAGCTTTAATGTCCCTTCCAACCCAAACCATTCCATGATTCTATGAGGGTCACAGACACACCTTTAAGGCACTTCACCAGGGTCCTGTTGGGAAGGAAGGCAAAACCACAGTCTTACCATGTGCTTCAGCTTCCCAGGAGTGACAGCCTGAAGCAGGATGGGACACAGGCAGCTGTAGCCTCCAACAAGGACAACAAAGGTGCTGTTTACACCCCCCTAATGAGGCAACTTTGCCAACAGATACTTGGCTTTTGCACCTGAACGAGCACATACCTACAGCCACCTCTGCAGGGGGGAGCTGTGCCCAGGAAGAGACATTTCCTCAGAGAGAGTAACACTACAAAAATCTCAGCTGACCTTGGCCTCTTAAAAATAGCATCCTTCCTGCAAGAGGCATTAGAGAATCCTGAGGCAACATGGGCAAAGCCACAGGCCCCATGTCACCTCTGCTGTGCCTTGCTGGGGAACCTACATCCCCCAGGGATGGAGTGAATCCCGGGTGTGGGCAGCAGCTGGAGCAGCACATCAACCCCCCTGGGGGGTTCAAAGCCTTGCAGTCTCAAAAGTACCTCCCAGAAAAACCATGGAGGCACAGAGTTTAGACATTATTTCTGTGCTGGAATAATTCACGTGACTTTGCTTTAGAGCACCTCTCCCTGGAGATGTGCAAAGCAATTCATTCTAACTAAAGGGTTGATGCCAGGATTCTCATTAGACCTCCAAGATTCACAGCAGTGACCTGGACAGGCACAGCTTGCTTCTGGGACAAAAAAAAATCTCTTTTTAGCCAATTCTAGTGCCTGTGGAGCCTCCAGGCACACACATGACCATCAGTAGCCTGGCTAAGCCCATGGATGCAGCCTTGATGGCCTTGTTTCTCAGGAAAGGCCATTCTGACCTCCACGTCCCAGTTCTGGGAGGTGATGGTGCAGTTCAGATTCAAAGGATGTGAGGACCAAACCTGCACCTCCTCCAGAGGAGAGGTCACCTGCACCCACAGCTGGTCTCAGGCACACCCCAAGAGTGTCCCCACGGCACCTGTGTGTCCGTGCCCACCTTTCACGTTCTCCGTGTTGCTGATGATGGTGTGCAGGGGCTCCTCCTCCTTGTTCTCTGCTGTCTGGGTGCTGTACGTCCGCACAGCGGGAATGCTGCTGGTGGGAATGTTGTACCGGAGGCTCCAACGATGGAGTGCTTGTCTTTGCAAACATGCTGCTCCTTTTGCTAAAGACACAAGTAAAGATATTTCGCTACACACCACAAGTCCAGCAGTAACAGGAGCAGTCCTTAAAGGTCCCACCTAAGCAATCCTGTGGGAGTTACACTGTGCAAGCAAGACTGAAGTTCCCTCACAATCCAAAAGCCACTATTCCCCTCTGGCATTGCCTTTTCTCTTCTGAATTAAAATTCTATCCAGAAGATGACAATTAGCAGCCTTCCCAATGAATTAAGCAGTGAGGAAGAGGCAGACTGCAGCTTCTATTGCTGTTACCTGGCCAGGTTGAAGACAACTCCCTGTGAAATCGTAAACTGGCAATAAATACTTTTCCCTTGACTGTCCAAGCACAGGGATTACATCTCCCAACAAAGCTGGCTCCAGGGCAAGCAGCACATGTGGCAGCAAAACCACCAGTCAGCAAAATCAGTGGGGAAAACAAGACCAGTTGGGAAATTCCACCAGCCCTATTAAGGTCAGGGATTCCCAGTTCTCCTCCTTCCATTGTGCCCAACAGTCTTCTTTTTGGTAGGGGATGAACCAAAGCCAAACCTGGCCACAAAATGACCATTTTCAGCACTACAGAGCTCTGCCCAAAGCCCTTTCCTTGGTGTGATCTCTGCACTGTTGGGAGAATGGCCTGTGCCACAGCAGGGTCCTGGAGGGTTTGGATCTGACCTGGGGCAGGCAGTGCCTTCGCCTCCTCCAGCCCCACCATGAACATAAACAGACAGAGCTGTTCTGGGAAGCAGAGAAGGGACCAGCACAGCCTGGGCAGAGCAGGGAGAACCTGGATAAGCAGCAGAAGTGGTGGAAGCAGTGACAAGCCCAGGCTTTTCTTACAGCTCACTCTGTGCCTGCAGGCTGTTTCATCCAGCAAGGGAAGGAGGCAAACCCTACACCCTACATCTTCAAGATGTTTTTCCTTTAGATGACTGGGTACAAAAACACTGAAAAATGCTGAACCAAAAACCCCATTAGCACAGTGAGAGTCCCAAAGTGCACCTGTGACCCCTCTGGAAACAGCTTCTGTGGCCATCCTCTGCCCCAGGCCAGCTGACATGCTGGGAGAGCTTGGGCTCCCTCCTGAACCTTCCTCCACCCTGCCACAGCCCTCAAGTGAAGTCTCCATCCCAGCCCTTTCACCAACATCCCTTGTCAGCCTCAAGCTCACCTTGGGAAGTCTCAACCTCCCTCCACAAGTGCTCTGCAAACCTCCTGCCACCCATAGCAGGTCCTACAGCTGGTGTGGTCACTGAGAACAGGTCTTGCTGCTCCAGACCCTCATGTTGGGCTCTGACTCGCTCCAGATCAGGAGAACACAAACCCCTGAGCTTTGACAGCACTCCTGGCTCCTGCCTCCTCCCCAAGAGCTGATCGAGGAGGCTGTCAGTCCTCATTCTTCCTTCTCCTCCTCCTCAGAGAAAGCTTTGAATCAAGATCCACTTCTGCAGCCAGAAGCTTGAATTACTCCCCAGTCATTCTGCCCTTAAAGAAAAGAGCCCACAAATAGTTCTTAATGCATCTGAACACCTCCTACACACATAACTGTGCTCTCTGCGTCACAAACAGCTCTGCTGCATTATCACAGGACATGTTCTGTAACTTCCATTCAACTGCCTTTGTTGGGATCATCTGGGAAAGCAGCAAGGAAAACAGCCTGGGTGACCACAGTGGAAAGCAGGGGAGCACTCACTGTCCAGCCCGTCCAGCTTCAGAGGGGAAGGGCCTGCAGCCCAGGGTTACATATTTTATTTATATATATAATATATTTATATCCTATATTTATGTATATTTTATATATTTATACGTGTTTACCCAGGGTGCACTTAGTTCATGCTCCTGTTATGCTGGGTGCTGTAGGATACTGCAGTTGTACATATGCACACACACATTTCCCAACCAGCAGAAACAAAAGAGGGAATTTTGCTCCCTCCCTGACTCCAGGATCCAAAAAGGACACACAGCAGCAGCAGCTCCCTGGTAACCTTAAGGCCACTTCTATCATCCAGGCAGCAATGCCCCACAGCCACCAAAACAACTCATAAACACCAGCTGACTCTAGAAACTACAGCTATCTACAATTTTATTTCTAGCTATTTATAATTTCCCACATATTCACGTTTTTTGCCTCCCTACCTCTAAAGCACAATGACAGATCACCACTCATCAGTTTGGAAGTTACTTTTGGATTTGTGTAATGTTTGGTCTTATCCTCCTTAATTAACAGTGCCAGGGAGAGAGACACAGCTCATTAAATACGAGCTGCACCATCTTCAGACCATTTGCCTCTCGGCGAGTCCTTGCCTGGAGCACGGGAACAGGAAAAGCTTGTGGCTGTTCTGGGTATAAAACCACAATTATCAGCACACAAGAGCTGTGGAGAAAGTACCTGCAGAGTTAACAGGTTACGTGACACTTGGAAGGAGCCCAAATTCCAAGGACTAAGAGATGAAGAAGGAACGGCTCTCGCCCCAGATGAGTGCTGTGATGTGCTGGGGCAAATCAGGTCTTTTGATAACGAGTTAATCAAATGTGGAGCTTTATCACAGCCCATGTACATTTCTATGCCCATCACTGCCCCACCTGCACCAGGAGAGAAGGAGAAACCCACACTGCTCCCCAACTTCCAGCTCTCCGTGATCCCAAGTGATCCTGTGCCTACGGCCACAGAGCCACCTCTGTGGGGAACACAAGGCAAAGACAAGGACCCTCATCCCCACGGGCTCCTTTTGATCCAGACACCAGGGGCATCAGCGATTCCCAAAGCCAACCAGCCCCCCAGGAAACACAGCCTCTTCCTGGACAAGGACTGCAGCCCCCCAGGAAACACAGCCCAGCCTCTTCCTGGACAAGGACTGCAGGGAGCCGAGCCCAGCGAGCCGAGCCCAGCGCCAGTTAGAGATTTAGGGTGGGAAATCCAGCACAAAGCAGTCTGTGGCTCAAAACAAAAGAGGAGAATTTGGGTCAGCAGAAATTACCATAACAGCTCCGTGCAGGGCAGCCCTGGGCCCAGGGAGGCTCGTGCAGACAATAAACACTCCCAGCTCAGATCTCATCAGACAAAAAGGCTCCCTAGCTGGGCACCAGATCCACGTGAACCTGGGGACAAGAGATTCTCTGACTGACCTGCTCCCACCAACACATCTCCCAAAAACCTCTGCAGCAGCTTCAGCCCTCAGCACTGTGAGAGCAAACACTGCCAGTTGTGCATGGCTGAAGGGAGGGGACGGCCGTCCCTGCAGCCTGTATCCAACAGAAAGGACACAACCTTCTGCTCCTCCCTCTTTAGTCTCGCCCCACACAGCTTTTGCTCACTATTTTTTCCCCTGAAGGACCTGAATGACAGGTTAAGGAATAAACTCTGGCTCTGCTGGAGTACATCTAACCCACCAGAGGCACATGGCTTCGTTCCCAGACACAGATACCAACAAGCCACTGGGGATTTCCGTGGAGGAAGAGCTGGATTGCCCAGAAACACTGAAGTGGCACTCAGTGGCACAATTAATCTGACACCCGACCCCGACAGTGACCCTATTTGTCATACAATTTCCTCTGTCACATTCTCTCTTCATAACCCACAGGGAAACCACAGACCACAGTGACAACCTACCAGTTGGACCGGGGGCCAGACAACAGAGAAGGAAACACAGAGCACAGCATGGGCTGCTCGCAGGAGACACATGGGAAGCTCATCACTGTGCCTCGGTTAATGACAACTCCAGCCTGTGCATGATGGCCTTGATAAGAGAGCACATCCCACAGTCAAGGCCTCAGAGTTTGGATTTTCTTAGCACTCACTCCTGCCAGCTGTCTGAGGTGAAACCTCAAGTTGCACCTCGAGTGGGACAAGCAAACCCTTCAGGCTCATATGTAAAGTCCCCTGGTACTGACATGGCCAAAGAACAGACCACTGCTGGCTTCTGCCCTCACCCAGGTACCCATGGACGTGCTGGACACCCTGTATGAGCCAGGGCAGGAACTGGGACATGCTGCATGATGTGAATGTGCTGTATGAGCTGGGACATGAACCAGGACACCACACACGATCTGAACGTGCTGCACAGCCTACATGAGCCAGCAGATAAACCCAGACATCCCACAACCCTCTGTGAGCCAGCAGACGAACTGGGACATGCTGCACACCCTGTGTGAACTAGGGCATGAGCTGGCACATGCTGCATGTCCTGAACATGCTGTGCGAGCCAAAAGATTAATTTGGATATGCTACAAACCCTGTCTGAGCCAGGACATGAACCTGGACACGCTGGTTGCCCTGACCGTGCTCTCTGCCCGACACGAGACATCAGAAGCACCCGAGCTGTGCTCTATTCCCTGTACAATCCCAGAGGAACTCGCCCTCGCGCAGGAAGGAGCGCTAGGCGTTCTCAGGTCTATTCCTGCCGAGCGGCCACGGCGGAACCAGCCGAGACCGACGGAGCACTGCGGGTGAGACTCGGGCCCTGCGCCCCTGCCGAAGGACACCGCGGGGCCGAGCGCGACTCCGCGCAGGCGAAGGAGCGCGCCCGCCGGGCCGAGCCGAGGAGGACCGGCCGCCCCCTCACGCCGCCCGCTCTCCCGCTCACCTGCGGGTGGGCGCGGCCCGGGCATGGCCCCGAGGGGCCGCAGGGCCGGGAGAAGCCCCCGCGCCCCCCGCGCTCCCCTCACCGCCGCTGCCGCTACCGCCGCCGCCGCCATGGCCGCGCTGCCCTCGCGCGGCGCCCCGAGATGACGTCACGGGGAGCCGGGGCGCGAGGCATCCCCCGCGCGCGGGCGGCGCGAGATGGCGTCACTCGGCCCCTCAGCCCGCGCGCGCTCGGCACTTCAGGGCTCCTCCCGAGTCCGCGCCGAGACCCCGGGCCGAGCACCCTCAGGGCTCCTCCCCAGTGCCCTCAG
>NW_020884914.1:6528068-6613377 GCF_003945725.1 Corapipo altera
CCAGTGCCCTCAGAGACCCCGGGCCGAGCACCCTCAGGGCTCCTCCCGGCTCCCCTCACAGCCCCGCCTGGGTCCCCTCACTGCCGTGCCGAGTGCCCTCACGGCCCCAGGCTGGATGTCCCCCCTCACGGTCTCAGGCTCTGTCCCCTCACGGCCCCGACTGCCCTTCACGGCCCTCGGGCTGAGTCCCCTCCCGGCCCTGCCCGGGTCCCCTCATGGTGGGTTTCCAGGGCTCTGCCAGGAGGTTGGATGCCAAGCCCAGGACGCCACTTCCAAGCCGTTTGATGGTAAAAATTCCAGTCCATGTTTCTGAGGACTCGTTAGGAACAGGGAGCCAGATGCAGGTTACAAAGCGCACAGACGGCTCTGCGGGTGTGTCACCGCTGGTGACCCAGGGAGCCCATTCCAGGGCCAGGCTGTGGCAGGAGCTCGGCAGTCGGAGCTGGCACAGCTCGGTGCACAGCGGCTCTCCCAGTTTCCCCACGGAGGGAGCTGAGGGCCAAGGAAGGGCTGTGCTGGGCAGGGGGCAGCCCTCAGGAGGCCCCTGTGTGCCGCACCTGGGCTGGGCTCCCCTGCTCGACTCTGGGTAAATTGCTTAACACCTCATTTTTCTGCTTCTCTGAAACTCCTCATCTCCCAGGGCTCCTGGAGCATGGATCATCGAGATCTAAAGGGCCGAGGAACTGGAGAAAGGCTTTGGAAGGGGTGCAGGTGAGAGTGGAAATGAACCGCTCCAGTGAGAGCCAAATTTGGAACGTGTGTGAGGGCAGAGCCCGGCCGTGCTGAACACCACAGCCAAACACAAAGGATGGAGCAGGGCTCCTTTCAGGGAGCACTAACCAATTCCAGACCGAGGAACCTTCAGCAGGGAACCGTGCCCACCGAACAGAGCCAGCTTTGTAATCCCAGGCCCAGGGGAGCTCCCTGGAAAGCTCCGTGTGCAATTCACTCATGTCTGCAACGATCCTTGGGACTACACATGTTGTTTTGGAGGTTCACATCCAAGAAACACTTGCACAGAGCGGGCTTTGTGTGGCACTGGATCTTATGGATTAGGTGCAACAAACCCAGCATGAGCCTTTGCACCACTGCTGCACCCTTCCAGCAGCTGCATTTCCACCCGGAACCAACTCCAGCCCTTCATCGAGATTCCCTGTGCTGCAGCCAAAACCAAAATGACTTCTGAGCCCATCAAATGCTTCCCTCTCCTGCTGTGCTCACTGCTACCTCCAGCTGACCCCACAGCATTCCTGAGAGCGACACCTTAACGGAGCTCTTGTACCTGCTGTGAAACACTCGGATCCTCCCCCTGCCTCACCTTGGGTGTGCTCTGACCATTGCCCATGAAGTGTTCTCCTGGAGGGATTGCAGGGGATCTGGTGCAGATCCTTCCCTCTATCCAGGCTCGTTTCAGTTATCTGGGGGCTGGCACCAGCTGGCTTCAACCACTGCCCTCGCAACATCCTGCTCCACATTTTAAATTCCTGACTGTGGAGAAGCACAGGGAAGGAGAGATTACCCCACCAGTGCTCCCGCAGCTCCACAGTGGCTGCTTGATCTTCCCTGCACTGGGACTGTCCCAGCCTGCTTGGCTTCTGTTCCTCCCCCTGCTTTAACGCCTGGGGGAAGCCCAGAGCAGGCTGTGCTCGCACGGGTGCTGTGGGCAGCTCTGTGTCCCGGCGGGAATGCCACACTCCCGGCCTGCAGGAGCAGTGGTGGTGGGAGGCAGCAGAGCCAGTGGAGCGTGATGGGCAGCCCAGGAAAGGAGCAGAGAACCGTCCTTGCAGCTCAGCGTTCAGATTTAAGCACCTTCTTCCCCTCCAGAATTCGGTGGGGGGAAGGGCTCACCCACCCTCTCCGGTGGTGAAGATCCTGCACCGAGCTCCAGTGTGCTCTTGCCTTATAAAATCCCAGGTTTCTAGGATGCTGTTCCTTAGTGCCAGTACCTCCCCCATCAAACACAGGCAAGGACTGGAAAAATCCATGCCCATCCAGTCTTCAGACAGGCTGAATTTCCTATCAATGCTCACAGGAGACTGGAGTGAAGCCTCCCCGAGGCTGCAGGGGCTGCACCCCCCGCCCAGCCCCTGCTCAGGTTTGCTTTCAGCTCTGCACCTCCCTTCTCTCCCTGCTCTTCCCTAACACACCTACTCCAGAGAGCTCCAGTTACTGGATCCACACCGATCCCTTGGCTCTGTGATCTCACCACACTTCGGGTTGTACTGAAAAATATTCCGGTACTTGCTTCCCATCAGTTGTTTTTTTCCACTCTTGCCCAGGAAGGGGCACCCGAGCGAGCTGCAGCCTGAGCCACACCAACCAGGGCTCAGCTTATCCAAATCCGGAAGCGGTGCCGATGCCTTTAAAATGGAGGCTACTTAGAGGAATTAGTGGGATTGAGTGCAGTTATCTTAACCTCGGGCGTCAGGCTCCGCTGATCCTCGCGGGCACCAGCCAAGTGGAACCATCCTTCAATCCAAGCAGTTTTACCAGCTTTTATTAGAAACACCAGCACATTTCAAGTTTCCTCTTTTTGATCACAAATATAGTATTTTTCCTCTTTTTAAGTACACAGCATGAGACACAGCATCAGGGCTTTCCATCTTTTTTTTTTTTTTTTCCTGTTTACTTTTTTTTTTTTTACAGCAATTTCTTTTGGACAAGCTTTGGGTTAGTGTTCACTGACCTCACCCCAGCCCCAAATTTTGACATCTTGAATTGCTGAAGACAATTGCGTGGGCAGATGAATCCGATGGTGGTGAAAAAGGTACAATAGTTAAAAGTTTGCAAGAAAAGTTGAAGCAGAGACCCTCTCCAGTTAAAAAGGCGCCGCCGGGCGCTGTTTTCACAGTACGGGGATAAAAGTTGAGATAAATACTTGCTCTTCTCCCCCCCATCCTCCCCAGAACAGCGCTCCAAGAAAAACATTAAGGCTGGAGGAAGCACTAACTGGATGTGAAAAGCCACGTGTGCCTGGTGCTCCCGCTGCCGGGCGGGATTCCCTGCTGGAATCGCTGCAAATCCCATGCCAGGCGCATGGAATGGAGGAGCCTTGAGGTCTGAGGGATGGCGGTTACTCGGCGTGGTCTGAGCTCACACCTACGCTGGGAAAGCTTCCCTGGACGTTTTAACTCCAGGAGAGCAATTCACTGAGGGGAGGAGGGGTGACTATCCCAGGGACATGAGGGCATGTGACAGGATATTAAAGGGAACATGTACATGATTTGTTATTTTTTATTCCACAGAAAACCCTCAAATCTAGACTCAGAGTTAACAGCAGAAAAATAGTGTTAAAGTCAATAGGTTCATATTTTACTGTAGACTAAATAAATTAGCCTAGAATTAACTCAATACTCTCTATTTTCCTTTCATTGGTGATCCTTCTCTAAATTAATGCAGTTTTTAAAAAGCAACGGCTATTAATAATTTATTCCAGTTAACCCTTATGGATGAACACCTGCAAAGAGTCGATGGCTGGGAACCATTCCCCTCTCCTCTCCCTCCCCAAAATGGAAACAATCACTAAAAGGTGTTGTAAAACAGACATTGCTACCTACAATATCCATGGATCGTGCCACTCCTACCGCTGCCTCTGGCTGCTCCGGGTCATGAGTGAATCGTCATAGCTATGTCTTACAAAGAACATGATCCAAAAAAAAAATATATAAATAAATAAAAACCTTAAACATTCTTACATGGATTTTAAAGAACAGAATACATGTTAAAAACTTCAGTAATTTATATCAATTTTAAGCAATACTTTATATACAATGGAAAAAAGACATGCATAGTCCAAATACAATGTTGAAAACAGCATTTTCATAACAAAAAACCCAAACACTAAGTGTTAATACCATGTACATGGATTCAAGAAGGACCACCCTTTTTGTCTGTTGCACACAGTTTATTTAACAATATGATATTATAAGTAAGAAATGAGTTTTTTTTTCTTTTTACCATTCTATACAGTGATTGAATCTTCTTGGATTTTCTTATTTATAGTAATTATAGCGCTTGCATGATTTACACTAGAATTGCTTTCCTCGTTTCAAGTTTCACACAGAAGAAAGAAAGAAAAGAATGTTTCTTCTCTATCCAGATCAGCACGGCCTAAGAGTGATCATCCCTATTTTCATCTAAGACCAGTTTTATCAGAGAAACAAAGCAACAATTTCTACATCTGCAAGACAAGGATTTTGGCGTTGGCCAATGTGTGCAAGAGTCAATTCCTATCTTCCCAGGGGTAATACTTCAAACGCCTGCAGAGTTCACTATAGAAAACAAAAATCTTCCCGCCATGTGTCAAAGTTACCGGGATACGCTATAATGTTGCATTATTTCAGGAAACAGTTTCTGAATATTATTTTTTTTTTTCTTCTTTTAAACGCAAATGTTTAAAGTCTTGAAAATACAAATAAAAAATATGAATATAATGAACTTGTTTTCCCCGTTAAAAAAAAGGTATGAGTCAACAGCAACAAAAAAAATAAAAACCAAAAAAACCCACAAAAGAGACCAGATATTTTAACCGCCTGGCTTTAACAAAAAAATATATTCTTTGTATTGTTTTTTTTTTCTTTTTATTTTTAAACAGCAATTAATTCTTCCATCTGTAGGAAGCAGCAGTTCCATCTAGGATTCAAAACAACCCAGATGTCTGAATTTTTCAGTACAAAATATCCAACACGAAAGGAAAGAAGAAACAAAAGTGATGCTCCCATAATGCTACAAACCCTCCACAAATTTCTCTAATGTGTCCCCGGTGGTGTCACCAACCAGAGACAATTCGTTAGACAACGCGCTCCGGTTGGGGGTGTTTAGTTGGGGAAGCATTGCACTCTGTTCTGGGTTGCCCAAGTGTCCCTGATCCATGGAACTAGCCATAGTGACTGCGAGTCCTGGGTGGGGGGAACCAGTCTGGGGAGAGACGTGGTGCGGTGACGGTTGGGGCTGTATCCGGGGTGACGGGCTGGAATGTGGTGGCTGGGACTGGGGACGGGGAGACTGAACGGGTGCTGGGGACCGCACCTGGTTGCTGAGGGAGGTGGCGATCTGCTGGCCAGGGAGATGAGACGCCTGCGCTTGTCCTGAGAGCATGTGCTGCTGTGGGCTCATGGGGTTGGGCTGCCCGGGGGACCCTATCTGCTGCTTCATCTGCTGCTGCTGCAGGATGCGCTGCTGCAGGGCCTGCTGGATGTTGGGAGCGCCGTCCGCCCCCAGGCCGGGCTGGCCCATCTGGTTCAGCTGTCCCATCTGAGCCATCTGTCCCATGGAACTACCCTGTATGGACAGGTGCTGCTGCATCCGCTGCTGCTGCATGGCTTGGGGGTAACCTCCCGGCCCTTGAGGCTGCTGGAACTGGTTGTGTGCTGCCATCCCTCCTGCCATGCCGGCCCCTCCCTGCTGCTGCTGCTGCTGCTGTTGCTGCTGCTGCAGTAGCTGCCGCCTCAGGATCTCTCGGTACTGCGGGCTCATGTTGGCCATGCTGGGGTTGTGGCCGGGGTTCATGATGCCGATCGCCTGTCCCTGGGGATTCATCGCTCCGATCCCTTGCTGCTGCGGCGGGACGCTGGGTCTCTGCACTCCTGCTTGCATGGCGTTCATGTTCTGCAGTCCCGCCTGCGCGTGCATGCCTGGCTGCTGCATCCCGGTCTGCGGCTGCTGCATCCCGGGCTGGGGCTGGATCCCTGCTTGCGGCTGCATCCCGGGCTGGTTCGCCACGTATTTGGCTGTTCTTTGCTTTATAAAAGCTGCCATAAGCTGAGGGTTGGATTTAAGGATATTAAGAACCTGCTGTTGCTGCTGCGGAGAACTCGGTGATTTCAAGGTCCTCAGCAAGTCCTGAAGTGCGTTCGGGGTGATGCTGCGCGGCGGCTGCTGCACGCCCGGCATCCTGGGCCCGGCCACGGCCTGCGGCGTCGCCATCGGCATCACCGGCCTGGCCATCCCCGGCTGCATCGGCTGCTGCTGCGGCATCGGCGGTGACTGCCACTGCCCGGGCTGCATGTTGGACATCACGGGGCCGCTCACGGGGTTGGGGCGCGGTACATTCATGTTGACTTGCGGCATCTGGTTCACCGAACCCACCGCGGGGTTCACGAGTCCCGGGCGGCCGGGGGGCAAACCATTGTTCATGTTGTTGACCCTGTAGAGCTGCTGCTGCTGCTGCGCAGCCTCTCTCTCGATCTGCCGAGCCGCTTCCACGGCGGCCGGCGGGGGCTGAGCCGGAGGCGGAGGCGCGGAAACCGGGTTTGCGGGTTTTCCTGTCGAGACAGTGGTGGGGGGCTGAGTTCTGGACACACTGGGAAAGCCGGCCGGTGACATACTTACAGGGGAGGGCTGGGGCTGGGGAGCAGGCTGCGGTGTCTGCGGTGTACTTGGCTGCTGTGTGGGGGTACCAGGCGTTGCTGAGGTAGGAGAAGGCAAACTTTGCTGAGGCACGTTTCGGGTGTTCATGGTCGCCATCCTTCTGCGCATGAGCTGAGCCTGCTGCAGGCGATGCTGGATCTGCTGCTGTCGGAGCTTGTGTTTGATATTGAGACAGAATGGCACGGGGCATTTGTTCTCTTGGCAGTGTTTGGCATGGTAGCAGCAAAGAGCGATGAGCTGTTTGCACACCGGACAGCCACCGTTGGTCTTGCGCTTGCAGCCCTTGGTGTGCTGGACAACCCGTTTCATCTTCTGGCAGGATGGCAGGGAGCAGTTTGCGTTGCGGCACTGGCAGGCGTGGACGAGGGACTGGATGCAGCGCTGGATGCTCAGCCGCCGCGACTCCTGGGGGCTCTTGGACTGCTGCTCTCCTTGGCTGTTGCTCTCATCATCCAGACCCAGGCCCCACTTAACCATCTTGTGGTCATGGCTCTTAGTGTTGTAGCAGTTGATGCAGAGGTCGTAGTCCTGCAAGAAAAGAACACCCAGAGCTCAGCTGCTGAGGGAGCACGAACCACGCTGACAGGAGAGCAGAGTGGTGCCAGGTGAGCAGCACCAGCCCCCCGTGCAGGAACACTTTGGGTGTCCGTGGGTACAACCATGTAGAGCACAAACAGGACAAAGCCACGTGCTCCCAACAGCCGCCACCTCGATTTACACCCGCTTCCATTTACACCAGGCAGGGAAGCAGCTGTACAGGCAACGGGAGCAGGGCTTTGGGGCAGGGAGGGCAGCAGCCCCAGCAAAGCCAGCCTGCAATCACTGCTCCTGACCACAGTGGGTAACAATGCAATCAGGGGCTGTCACTGTGTCATTTTATTACATGAAAATGTACAGCAGGATTCGGGGTTTTTTTAAATTTTTCCCTTTTGGTGACAGGAACTGTTTATTTTTCTGTGATACCTATTTGGGTACCAAAACCTCCAACTAGTCAGATAAACCTAAAGTCACTGCCTGAAAGGCAGGGTTAGCTCTTCATTTAGCTATTCTTAGTGTAATTACTAATAATTACTGCCCTGAAATATGTATTTTTTTAAATCCCTAAAATAACCCTCAAATGAAGTGCAAGTTTCATGCTAAGACAGACACTTACCTGAAAGCCTCCTTACCCCCAGATTTTCACTGCCCTGTCCCTTTTTTGCTGCAGGAAGGGCACTCCCTTACACAGGGTTACCCAGAGGCAGCCTAAAGGTCATACCTCCTTCCACCACCTAATTCCCCCTGTGTGGGGGATCCATCTCCCCCACAGCAAGGGAGAGGCCTCCAGAAGCCCTGCTCAATGCCTTCCTCCAAGGGATTAATTAAGACTCTTCCACCACAAACCTGGCAGCAACTTTTGGTGTAAAAACTAGGTTGCACTTATTCAAATTTCTTTTGTTCAGCTACAGCCAGAGGTCAACACAAGCCCTCACGAAGCCACTGGTGCAGCCCCATGGATAACTGCTCCCTAACACAGCTAACACGGAAGTGATCCGTGCTGTAAAAGGGCTGGACCTTGAAAGCACTGAGCCAGGTTAGCAGCAATTATTTGGTCTGATGTGAAGGGCAGGGAGCCACTAGTGTTGGACCAAAGGGACAACAATGGGGAGCTGTGGCAGCCCCCTCACCCCGCTCTGGGACACGTGCCCAGCTCTGCTCCATACAGCACAAGCACCATGTGTACAGCAGAAGGAACGTGACCCTGCAGGAAGGTGTCAACTGCTCTCGTGGACATCCACCAAATGTGGATGAGTCAGTGCCCTGCAGATTGTGACCAGTCCGACACAGTGCCACCCCACCACCCAGTCCTAAAGTTTGAGCAGCCTGGTCTAGGGGGAGCTGTCCCTGCCCCTGGCAGGGGGTGGAAGGAGACGGTCTTTGAGGTCCCTTCCCACCCAAACCATTCTAAGATTCGTGATTCTTTGAAACTTAGTTAAAAACTTGTCTATGCAGAGGAGTCACAGAGGAATAAGTGATGTAGCAGGAGCCATTCTGGAGTTTTCCATGTCGAGAACCTAAAGCCACTTCTAGAAGAAGAGGTACCCACCTCTCCTACCCACCTGATAATCACCTTCCCTTAAGGCTTATCACCCTTTCATCAGGATAGGCTTAATTTGGAGGAACTTTTGGGCAATGTCCAAAAAAAAAAAAACCCCTGAAGCTCAGCTGTAGGGCAAGAGGGAGCCGAGTTCTGGGGTGCCCCCCACGTACCTCACAGACAGTGCAATGCCACCTTGTCTCCACGTGATGCTTGCACTCGTTGCACGTGTAGACGAAGCGATCCTGCCCCTGGGTGTGCAGCTCCACCAGCATGCACAGCGTGGACCACTTGGAGCGGCGCAGGGACGAGAACTCCCAGTGCTTGTCCCTGGCCAGGGTGAGGAAGGCGTCTCGCCCGTCCATCAGATCACAGCTCAGCAACGGATCCGGGTCCACGATGGGATGCAGGGTGTTGATCACGGGCCCGGCGTGTAAGTGGATCACAAAAAAGACCTGCGGGTAAACGGGGAAAGGGGGAAAAGTCAGCGGGGTCAGGTAACCTTGTGGGAGGAGGCTCGTGCTCTCTGCAGCAATGGTGTGCTACAAACCTTATCTAATTAACTTAGTTGAAGCTAATCTCTTCCAATATGTTGTTATGCAACAGAAACATTTCTAACCCAACCAGGAGCTTTACTCCTCCTGAGTTTTCAGTTCTGAGTATCACCGTTCCTGGGCTGACCGGCACGAACCCTTCTCTTTGCACTCCATGTTTTGACAGTACCTCTTTATGCTTCTCCATGGTGGCATAGAGCTTCTGAGACAGGTCATTGGACACGTTGGGCATGCTGGGCTTCTTCTTGTTGGCTCTGCTGATGCTGCTCTTATTCTTGTTGGTTTTTTTGTTGTTCTTTTTCTTGGCATTCTTGCTGTCGCCCTGGCTCCCCTGCAATAAAGGCACGGGAAAGATGTTACACTTTACAGAGCCCTCTCCCATTCACTGAGCTCACACCGACACACTTCTGCTGTCAGGAATAGAACTTTGTTCCAATGCCTGCAAATCAGCCCTGCTGTGTTAAATATATCCTATCTTCCAGGAAAAATCAAAAGCCAAACTGGCAGGCAAACAAATCCAAACACTGATTAAAAACAGACTTTTAAAGTACGTATATACGTTAAATAATTCCCATCTTACTCTGAATTTTTTTCCCCTCTCAAACACTGTACTTCAGCTTCCACTGCTTGCTTTACAAGATCTTATAGACATCTGATGATAAAATCAGCTACAAATAAAATGGACTTCAAAACAACTCCAGGATCGCAGTATCTTGCTTTGCTGTGCATTTGGGATTTCACACACTTGATCGAGCTCTGATTTAAGGTTTGTCTGTATTTACTGAACAAATTTAGGGTGAGGACACAGAGAAGAACATGAAGGATTTGAACTGAAACCAACAAACCATGTTATTCTCCATCCTGCAGACTTCAGCTGCACGTGCAACTCCAAAAAAATAACCTCCAAAACCTTCGCTTGTGCCCAAGTTATAACACAGACCACAGTGGCCATACACTGACTACTGGATGTAAGTAAAGAGAGTAAAAAATAGCAGATGATGTTATTTAGATGACCTGGGAAAACAGAAATAACTTCTAGGAGTTCTCAAGTCCTTGAAAAATCAAACCCCAAGCCCTCAGCAGGGAGCTCACTCAGTCAAACCCCCTCTCTAACTGCGAGAACATTGGTCATCATAAAATTAAAAATAAGCTACTGAAATACTCTGATATATATAAATATATATATATACACACATATGCAAGAAAGTTCCATGAACAGCATGTACAAGCAAACACAGGGTTTATCCACAGGCATATTTATTCATGGAAAACAAAAATATTCCAATTGCAGAAAGCAATTCTATTTATAGACTGCTGCCATCCTTCCATTCCATTAATTAGGGTTGGACAGGAATTCCCTGGCCACTCCTGGGTTCTCTGTAACTAATTTTATGGACTTTTTGGCCAAATCTGTTTGGAAATTAAAATGAGACTATTTTATGGGAAACCAGACAGGGCTCTAAGTGATCTGAAGGGATTCAGAAGTGAGCTATTGTATGTTCCCACCTCGACTTCCCCCTAATTTTCCACCACCATAATGGAACTGGGGCCTGTCCTCCTTTGCCTGCACATCCTGGAGCATCAACAGAGACTTTAAAATTTAAACACCTAAAGAAAGGACAGATTGAAACTTATCTAACAGGACAAGTCTAAGCTTTCTTTCTACTCCACCTTCACCAAGTTTATATTTGGTCAACTGTACAAAGCATTCCAAACTGTTTTAAGAAGTTGTAAGATTTTGTTTGTACCACTTAATTTTGATATTCAGCCAGGTCACCCAGAGATATGTGAGCCTTGCCCCTTCAGAATGGTCCAAGAATTCTGAATATTTCCCACTTCTTTAGACTCTCTTTATCTGATACCTGCAGCACACGTTGACTTTTAAGAAGCTTTCTCTCCACAAATACAAAGTTTAGGATGAAGAATTCAAGAAAAGACAGACAGATTCTGTGCCATTTCAATCCCAAGACCCATCTCATGGTTCCACCCACAGAGATCCCCATTGCTGGGCAGTTTCCTCCATGAAGTGACCCAAGTTCAGGTCTCTGCACTGGAGAAGTTCTCACATTTTTACAGCTACTCCTCTTCCTGAGCCAAGTGGCAAAGACCACACTGTTCCATTCCTTGTTGTGTTCTTGGCTGACATCTCAGCGACCTGGATGCAGAGTTTGTCCCCTTCCTGCCCCAAAACAGCATCAGTGGCATCAAGTGAAAGCTCTTAACCTTTTGGTTCCATAAAAACACAGCAACAAACTGTATTAGCTTTGAAGGAGCTGCTAAAGTTTAATAGAAGGAACTTCCTGACACAATGAAATAGATGGATGAAGGTCCATCCCTCCACATCAATCCCATGCACACACCCTGTAAGCAAACAGTCATGGCATCCAAGCTGAAGGCAGGTTTTCCCCATGTAAAGCTTTTGGTTTCACCTCAGTCTTGTAAAACTTTTGATTTTCCTACAATATTTATTTTCAAAACATCTTGCTGCAAATCACAAGTCAAAGGGTCAGCATAAAAGTGCTGAGGCCATTTGGTTACAGACAAAATTGACACAAAACCAAAAATGAATGATGAAATTCTGGCCAGGACCCTGAAAAACCTGGTTGTTGGGGTTTTGTTTGGTTTTTTATAGGCAGAGGGAGAATGGTGGTGAAGGAACAGCACCATCAGGATCAAAGTTTCCCACCAACACAAAGCTTGCAATAAATACTTTTAAATATCAGTTCCTTGCTGTTGCAAAGGACAAGTACTTGTGCTTAAATAAGAGCCACATTTCATTCAGCTTTGGAAAATCCAGCACCTTTCAAAATGCAAATACTGAAGGTGCTTTGCAAAGGTGTGAACCAGCTCAGCCAAATGACTGTGAGCAAATGCAGTGATGCAAAAGCAGCTTAACACATTTCTCTGAGAATGGAGATGCTGAACTGACACAGCTGACTTCTGAGTCTGTTAAAAAAACCCCAAACCAAGCCACCAGTGTATTTGTTAACCATGAAAAAAACCAGAAATGCAGTAAAGGGACCCCTGATTTCGTGGCTGATGTGAATGACCTTTTCTAGTTTACTGGATGTGAATTCTCTCATTTCTTAAAACCTTGATTGTCAGCTTTGTGAGCCAGGAGCAAATACAGCACATAAAGTTAACCCACCTCTGTTGTTTCACTTGCTGCAGTGCTTTCTTCCTTCTTCCTCTCCTCCTCCTCCTGCTCCAACTCCTTAATGCTTTCTTCCAGCACATTGGGCCAGAAATCACCCTCAAAGTAAGGCAGCTCCTTGGCACTGGTCAGCCTGTCCTCAGTCGCTTGTTTGAAGATGTCCTGTTGAGCACATCACACAATCCCAGGAATAAATGAATGAAGATCACTCAGGGGAGAGAGGAGAACCAGAGACATGGCCCCAAAGGCCTGCTCCTGCCAGGTCTCCTTCTCTGGGTGCAGCTCCAAAACCAGCCTGGCAATCCTGATAACAGCCCACCCCCTGTTTTATCTTAGAGAGACACTGCTGAGCCTCTCCTGAACCCCCATCACGCCACCAGTTCATGTTCCTGACCTGATGGGAGACACCAAGAGACCCCTGGAAAACGTAACAAAGCCCTCCTTGGTTTCAAGACCACTTTTATTAGGAGGCACAGATTTTGCAGCTCTTTGCTACACTAAATCCCATGGCAAGGCTTGTTAGAGGCTGTTCTACTCCACACATTTAGTAACTGTCACTTGCCATCAAAACATCGATTTTTTGCCGGCACTGTCACTGCCATGAAGGAAATTCTTGTAAATTTTAGCATGTAAGGAGTGGCAAATGCTCCCTTTGCCACCTTCAACATATTTCCTTGGGTACATGTGTGATGTTCTCTAATTAAGAAAATCATCCTTTCTATAAGGAAGTGGTTTTTTTTTATTTCACACTAGTGGGGCCCTGAGTTCCACCTCCAGAACTACCAAAGCAAACAGTTTCTTAACAAGCTCCATATTTCCTTGCCTAAAAACTGCAGTGAAAGACAAGTACACAAAGGCAGGTTCTTGCAGATTTCTCTTTGTTCAGACACCAAACCTAAGGAATTTTCAGCCTGAAAGGCAGAGCCTCAAGAAAACCTAAGAAAATGAAGACACTGGCTGAGAATAAACGCCTTGTAGGACATCACCCCAGTTTGAAAAGCCCATAAAAATTAAATCAGGAATTAAACAGTAGCAAACCTTGTAGTCATGAATGATTCTCTCAGCAAATGCCTTGTCCAGCATCTTCTTATACCACTCTTGCAAGCGTTTGGGTTTGGGTATTTTCTGGTCAGGGGGGTGGCAATGGAAGATATAATCATCTCCTTCACTGGGGGGACAGGCCCAGATGTGCCCTGTCACATACCTGGTGTGACACACAACAAACAAAATCTGTGACTGTCATCACAAAACTAACTCCAACTGAGGTATAAATTCAGAGCTCTGGCTTTATTTTTTTTTAAATATTTTTTCTATTTTTATTTTGTAGCAAAGTTGCCAGGGCAATAACTTCTGTTTAGACAAGGGATGAGGTCTGGGATATAACAACAAAGCTTAAATATCAAGTGAACCTGTGACCCAGTCAATGATGTGCTGTCAGTTTAAAGCATCCTGACAACAAACCACCACTTTAATGACAGAAATCCCAATTTCTCTGTCCAGTGCAGATGAGGTGTGTGTTCCACAGATCTTGGAGAGGACAGAGGGAAACAGAGACTACCCCAAACGAAAAGCTACATGGCACCCTGGGTTAAAAAAACCAACAAACAACCCACACTAAAAAACCCAGATTCCTTTCTTCACAAAGATCTGACTTACCCGAGTTTCTTCACGTATTCCAAATATCCAATGAGGATTTCATGATAAACTGCAGTCCGGAGGCAGCGGGGGCGGAAGAAGTGGATGCTGTCTAGGTAGGAGATGTACACACGCCTGCAGCAACGACAACACAGCCAGAGTCACCTGGGGCTGCTCTGGCTACTGAGAGCTGACTTTTACCCCAGACACGTACACAGAAAGAAAAATTAATGATGGTGATATTTTAATGCATATTCAATCATCTCAACATGGTGCAAACAGTTCTCAAAAGCCAAAAATGGGCAGAATTTTTTTTTTTTTTTTTTAGGCAGCAAAAGTACACGTTGAGAGGCAAAGTGAAAAGCAGAATCCAAAGCGTTGTGATGGTTTCTGTTGCCACGTCTTGCCCTTCAAAGTCACCTGCAGCCCTACAGCAGGACTGCAGCGCCACAGAACTGAGCCACACGGCCCAGTTCTCTGTGTTTGACAGGGGCTTTGGCAATTTGCCTCTGTGCAGAGAGGTGGGGTACCTGGTGTTGGGAGGGGGGCAATCCGAGCCGTATTCCTGCACGTGCATCCCGAAGAAACACACGTCCACCCCGTCGATCTCCTCAAACGCAAACAGAGCTTTGGTTCGGTAAGGGAAGGATTCTGACATCTCACCAGAATCCACAAATCTGCAGGGAAGGGTGGGAGGGAAGGATAAAAAAAGAACAACAAAAAGCCAACTATTAAACCGGTGTCCTACCAGAATGAGGAAATTATTTTCAACCTTATTTTTAACCCATTAGGAACATTTACAGAGAAGTTAAAGGGGGGTCAGATCAGAGCTGTAGTAAAACAGGGAGTCCCATCACTGTAAATTCATGGAAAGACTGTTTCCATACAGAACACAGGACTGAACAGGCCAGCATTGAGTACGTGAATATCCTCAGAGACCACAAGCCTTTAAATAGGTTGCAGAGCAGAAAACCTGATGCATTATGAGGAGGTGATGTCACATAAACACTCTCTTTATGAATTAAAGCCAAAATGTTCCACAGAATAAACCTTTTAAGCTTTTGATTTATAATGAAGTAAATTAAAAATCCCTCCTGAAAGCCAAAGTGTTTATAAAAACACAACAAACCAGTAAGGAACAGAATCTCAGCAACTGCTCCAAACTAAACTATGAATTCTGAAACACCAACCAAAATGGGGTCAGACTCTTAAGATTTAGCAACACAAAGTCACAGTATTATAACCAAACCCAGGATGCCCCCACACTGCCCCCCAAACAGTCAAAATACAATTGTCACCTCCTCTGCTTTTTTGTACCTTTCACGATCTTAGTCATGCCAAAGTTCCAAAAATGTGCAAAGGGATTAAGGTGCAAACTGTCAAAGTTTTGCAATATCTACACAAGGAGACTTCAAAATAAAATCAATTAAAAAAATTGCATTTATCAGAATTAATAGAACTAACCTGGATTTCATTCCTGGTTTGACTTCTACTGTCTTATCTGAACTTGCTACTACTCTGACAAAGACCTCTCCAGCTTCAGGATGATTCTGTCGCCGCAGGAATTTGTTCACTCTGTCTTCCAAATGGTTTCCTAAACGTGTTGTCTGCAGCCCTGGAAGTGAAGGGGGAGAACATGACAATGGAAACTTAACTCTGGAGCAATCATTTAAGTTTGGGGTGTTACTGTGCTTTTTAAACTCTTTCAGCTCGTTTCTCTGGATGGAAGTAGGTTTTTTTCCCCCCTTTGTTTTACCTGCATATGAAAATCTGATGGTTTTATTTACGCAGCCAAAAATGAAAAAAAGCAAACCCATCCATGCTTTCCCCCAAGCCTGAAGGTGTTCACACCCTATTGTGGAAGCTTAAAACCACTACAGTGGGAAAATTACCCCGTAAGTGAACCAACAAAGGCGGCTTTACGTAGCATTTTTCAATTTGCAGGCTTATTTTATGAACACTGCAAATGTTTTCTCCTGCCAAACCCACTCTCTGGCTGCTTGACAGAGATTACATCACTTTATAGATCTGGCTCCATGCCACACCTTTTCAAGCAAAGCAAAGCAAATCACCAGAAATGAAAAGCCTTTTGACTTCAACGGAGATTTCATTGCTTTTGCTTTTCTTTTCAAGAGAGCTTTTAGACTGCAGTCACAGTAATCTGCACACCAAGGTTAAATAGTTCCTGCACAGGGATAGAGGTCTTGGAAAGTTCAAGTCCACAGATTGTCCAGATCCCCTCTCTTGGTCTTCACATTCACAATTGGCTTTTGTGGTCTTACAGGATGTGATGGTTTTCAAATAAATCCACAACAAATTACAGAAATCACAATGAAGATTTTGGTTAAAATTAAGAAAACAGAAGGAGCCCACTGTTCTGACTTGAAGATTTATGACTACTTCTCTTATCCTGCTGTACTTATTTTACTAGCCAGTATTCCTATTTCATTTTATGGTCAATCTGCTATCTTTTTCAAAGTGATGGTGTAATCTACAGATGTTCATTTTACTAGAATACATTTAATTTTCTGCTCTCCATTGCTTCATTTTTCAGTTGTTATTTGGCTCCTGACACAAGACTCTTGGTTCTTTCTCCTGACATCCAGAAAGCTGCAGTGGAATATCTATACTAAAATTCCTTAGGCTCCAATACTGGGGAAAACCCCCACATACACTCAAAGGATGATCTCACTTTCTAAGGGATTTATATATTTAAAATTATTATATAAAATCATAGAATTGTTTTGACTGTAAAGGACCTTAAAACTCATTTAATTCCACCCCCTGCTATGGGCAGGGACACCTTCCACTAGCCCAGGTTGCTCCAAGCCCTGTCCAACCTGGCCTTGAACATTTTTAGGGATGGGGCAGCCACAGCTTCTCTGGGCAACCTGTGCCAGGGCCTCACCACCCTCACAGGGAGGAATTTTTTCTCAATATCCCATCTAACCCTGCCCTCTGTCAGCTTAATCACAATCAGGTGATAGAAATTCCCAAAAGCAGCAGCCTTGATTTATATCTTTCAGCCTGTCCCCCTTGTCCAGTGAGATTCTGTGGTTATAACCAGCACAACACAGTCTAAATATCATTTACTTGGGAGCCAATAACTAAATTCAAAGGCAGGTTAAAATAAAAATACACCAAGCCCTTTTAAATTCCAACACCTTGGCCTTTCCAGTGTTTCCCAGACCAATACACTATATTGGGCTTTCCATACATAATATGAAGGGGATTTTAAAGGAAATTCACAAATTCTTTATGAGGAAATTTTTTGTTTCGTTGATTTCTCTGACTACAAACAGAAAAAGAAGAAAGGGCTCCATCTCAGCTGATGAGTTAGGAAGGCACTAGAATTAAACTCCACTGTCTTGTGTTTTCATCTCATCATCTTCCCAATGCTAAGCAACCAAGGGATATCTGCTTCCTTCCTTATGCTGCTGTGCATTAGGGCTCGAAAACCAACAAACACAAAAAGACCAGATTAGAAGACAAAAGAAGCAGGCAGATCACAGATACTGTAAGGAAAGGATCTAAAACTTGCATTTTTTGATTTATTGGAAAGTGCAAGTTCCTTTAGAAAGCAACCAGAGTTTGGTTCTTGGACACCTCTCACACCTATATAATAAAGGCTCAGGGCTCAGTGAAAACTCCAGTGCAAACTTGAACAAAAGGCACCCAAACTGTTAATGAGGAACGTTCAGCACAGCAGGTTTGTGGCAGCAGCAGTGGCCAGACATTTGTGAGGGGATGAGTAATGGGACACATAGGAAGAAAGTCAGACTCCTGGCTCACTGTGACTTTTTGTCAGGAAACTACTGTGGGTGACTTATTTGTCAGGATATCTTTTGTCTTTGAACGTCTCTGCACTGGGGAAGTGATATTTGTAGATTTTCTTAGGAAAATAAATACTTGAAAAGTTTGGGGTCTCACAGCTGCATACTTGTTGTATTTGGCAGGCTGTCAGTTAATTAACCAATTTTACTTATTATACATTAATGTTCCACAACACCTGAAGGACCTGCTGTCTTGGTTATTTATTAGCAGTTGTGCCACTGTGCTTGAAAGAGTGTAGAAATATTGATGGCAATTAAAACGTGATTGTATTACTTGACTGTAATACTTTATAAGTAAAAGTTTTTATGGGGAGAGGGAACATGTTAATGTTTCAATCTTTCACTGCTCAGGTTTGTTTTCAGGTCAGCAGTAAGACCAAGATTTGGACAAGAGCAGACCTTCCTTTTCCATCCCTGTTCTTCCATTTCCAGCAGAGCATTGTTAGGGCAGCTGATCTCCAGAGCTGAGCCCACCACTGATTACAGCAGGACTCAAATCATGGGAAAAGGAAAAGACAGTCAAACAGCAGGGAAAGAAAAAGGAGGAAAGGGAAAAAGCACCATTATTTCCCTGTCCAGAACAGAATGGTCACCTTGAACTAAATGGCTGGTTTACACAAACCTTAAACAAGTGCAGGTATCTGAGGAGTCACACACTTGTTTCAGACAATTTACATCAATATCTGCTCTAAAGTCAGCATATAACAGAAAAGGCATGCATTTAAAATGGTTATCTAAAACTTCATTTTGATTTCATCATTTTATTAATGTTCTCTTACAATTTTAATCTGTCTTTAATGAGACTAATTTAGATCTCTCTAACAATACTGTCTTGCATGCGTCAGGTTCCTCCAGAGACCGTTTTGATTACTGTAACCTAATAATGCCTCACACAGCTTTATCATCTCCACATCAGCCCCCTTCACAGCTCCTGTTATGCAATCAACCACACACCAAGTTATCAAGAAGTCACATTTAATGCAAAACCTTGCCTTTATCACAGTGTGGAAGAGTCAGGCTTGTGCAGGCACAGTGTGACACAGGAATGTTGAACTTCCAAGGACCAACGAACAAGGCAGGAATCAAGTGCACCTGCAAGTTCTAGTTGTTCAAGTGGCTGAATCACCCTCTTGGTTTCTACAGTCACTTTATTTTTCTGCTCTGTGCACTGACACTGCATTTCCAATACCAGTGCCTTCTCTTCCTGCCCTCCCTCCAAACGTGTGTGAGTGGAAATTACTGAATTATGTTCTCTGAGGTGAAATGCTTGCAGAGAGTCCTGTGTAAGGATTACTGATACAACCTGACCTGGGCATCTTCTGGCCCTCTCTTTAGTGCCCATTTCAACAAGACCATGGCAGTGGTTACTGCCAAGGGAATCCAGACTCACAATGGAATGGGTCACTCATTCCAGTGGACAGTCCTTGTCCCACCACCCGCTCTGGAGGCAAGAAAAGCTCTTCACTTTTGTGTTTGGCAGCAGCACCTGAACTGCAGAACAACTTGTTACTACATGTTATTGGAAGGGCACAGAGGTGACAGTCATTTACTACAGTTTCAGCACTACATGGAAACACAGCTAAATATAGCCAGTGAAGTGCACACAGCCCCATGCTTTTCCTGTTCTCTTTGCACCCCTTTCTGCTTTCTAATCCTAGAAAAATAAGGACAAAGACACCAGACACCTCAAGGCTGACCACAAACACATAGAGAGCAGGGCTTTAAAATGTTGATTAAAATTCTGACAGCCTCAGGCTACACCACGCCCCATTTTGCAGATGTTCCAGTGCTGTCCATTATAACAACACAAAGTCTCAATCAAAGAGCTATTAGGGCTGGCAGGGGGAAGATGAATATTGGGAGATAAAAACAGAAATATCAAACTCACTTTTAGCACTGAATTTGTTTTCTTTGCGTGTTCTACCGGTTTTCTTCAGACAATTATCACAGACAAACCTATTGAGAAAAAAAAAAAAAGCCAAAAATTTAGCATAAGCCCATTACTGGTAAGCTTAAACCCAATGTCTGAACCTGTAATTTAAATGTCAGAGTACGATATATTTTTCTCTGCATTTGAACAGCTTGTATCACTTCATTTTTGAGGGACTTAAAGCCTTTGTGAGCTGGTTTAGTTCTGCCAAGTGGTTACACCTGCATTTGTGTTCTGTGCACACAGACTCACCTCCAACCAGCTGCCCTTGCCTAAGAGTTAGAAAGAAACCCCAGAAAGCTGAGTGTATGAAAAGTTGGTTTCATGCACGTTTTTATCTAAGTAGACTGAAATAAGACCCCAAACACCAAAAAATGTATTTTATTAAGAAACACTCTGTCCTTTTGTACTCAGTTCCTAGAAGGCAAAGGTAGTGGCCACATATTAAAGAACAAGGCAGAAAGTCTTTATTATATAAACTACATCAACATTATTATACAAGGGGTAAAAAAAACTAACAAACATCTCTTACCCTGAAGGCCAAATAATATCATAATGTAACACACAGATCTGGTGCATCTTCCGACCACATTCTTTGCAGTCAACAAACCTGAGGAGAAAAAACAGCAGCCAATCAGTTCTGGTGTTAGGTAAGTAATTTTCCAGAATTCAGCAAGAAAGGAGGACTTGCCAATCCTCTGGTAAGATCTGAACCAACTTCAACAGGCCCAATTTATGTGTCAGTTTAAAAAATACTCAAAATAGATTCAGATCTACATCTATCAATCCATGAGCGAATTACATATATATATATATACATATATATATATAACAAGGTGTTCTAGTTTAAAAATCTGAAATGGGCTGTCATGTACAACTTTTTCAGGATCTTTTTTATCCTTTTCTAAGCAGAGTCCTGAGTCTTCTCAGCTTCACAGAATCCTGCTCAACAATACCTCCACAGATTTAACTTCCAATTGCTGCAACAACCACAAACTGATTAAATGGTTGCTCAACTTACTGTAAACGTAAAAACTAGTCAGTCATGAATCACCCTGCCAAGAAAACATGAATTAACTTGTCTTTGCCTGCATGTCTCTGCTGTAGTCTTCTTTTTTCCTGGTCACAATAGTATGTCAAAATCCTTTTTTTGGATGGGAAAACTGTTAGAGGTTTTCCCAGACCAGGCTCTGGGATTGCTTATGAAGCCAAATGCACTGGGGTCTATCCCAGTCCACCTTTACAGGCCTGGGGAGGAGCTCTATTTAGTATTTGCAAAGATAAGATTAGGAATCAAAATGTGCTGTGTATCAAACTGCCAAACAACATATTAACAGTAAGATAAAATCTCTTTGCAGCCAGTTAAGGGCTGTAGGAAGAGCAGCTCCTACAGGAAGTTCAGCTGGGCTTTCTCTCAACCTCCCAGGGGCAGCACAAGTGAGGGAGCAGGGTGGTCCTTCTGGTGGGCTGAGCACTCAGTGGAGAGAAAAATGTGGTTTAGAACCAGAAGAGGAAAAAGCAGAAGTGCCCCAGGAATGCAGGGCTGGGTGTGAAAGGCTCTGTGTGAGAGAGGGCCATTCCCAGCCCTGTGCAGAGCCTGGCTGATTCCTGGAATCACCCATATAACAGCACTAGGAACTGCCTGAGGAACAGGCTCATGTTCCCTTTTGGGAATCAGAGTCAGACATCAACTTTGAATGCGGTGCCATAAACTTCAGGGAAAGATTCTGCAGCCTGTTTGGGCAGAGATGGGGGAAAAGGAAGAGTTCTTTACTCCCTGCCCCATTTCTGGCTAAAGGACAAGTGGAAGTGATGGGATTATCTCAGGAAAACCAACAGCTGGGTACTTACGGCTCTGGATCTAGGGTATCGTTTTTCTTCTTTTCAAACTGATCCTTAGAGATGGTTCTAGAGACAAAGAGTTAACATGAAAACTCAGTAGCACTTTTATATCAGAGGCTGAGACAATATAATTTTTTGCTGAATTGCAGCAAACCTCAAGTCTGAAGAAAGCACCTCAGTATTTATTTTCTAGTCAGAGCAAGCAATTCAGTTCATTTTAGCTTAAGCTACAGAAAATATTTTTCTCATTTTACTTTCTGTATAAATTAAATGCAAAATAAGAGACACACAAGCACCCAGATAAATTTAAATTCAAAGAAGGACAAGGGAACCTATTGTCAGTAAAACAGTAGCTTGTATTCCTCAAATCTGATTTTTTTGGCCAGGTTAAAGGCAAGCCATTGGTCTTATAAATATAGGCTGCACTTCAAAAGGTGAGACATCAGAATTAGATGAAGTCTTTCATTAGAAGGTGACATTTATTGACACAGTCCCCATTGCCCCCCTCCAAGCACATTATCTGGGGTCTGGCACCCCCTGGAAAGGGCAGCTCAACTGGACACTGCTGGGCAGACCTACAGCCCCAACACAGCGACAGCTGTTAGTCCTGTCACTGTAAAATCTCCTGCTAGGAAGGAACAAGGCATTTCCCCCCAAAAACACCACCAAAGGGGTTTGGGTTTTACTCCCAACCCAGGACAAACACCACCCCTCCCAGTCCAAGAGGCAGCATGCAGAGGAAAGGAAGGACTTACGTTTGAGGCTGGGAAGGGTCATCACCCAGGGTGACATTCTCCCCCTGGATTTCAGTGAAACACTTCTCACAGAAGTGATACCTGTCAGCAAGAAGGCCATATTTGGGTGAGCTGGTCCAGCACAAACACAGCCACCCAAGCACGGAGCCACCAACCAGGGCAGGGCAGATCAGCACGACCACGACGGAAGGGGGGACGTTGTTGGTTGATTGATGGGTCAGTGTGGACAATGAGGAGGAACAGAGGGAGGGGAGGGCAGGATTAGAGAACAGGGGAGGGAACAAACAGCACAGACGTAAGAGGTAAGACGCAAACACCAAGACAACACAGAGCAGAAAGCCAAGGCAAAGCACAGATTAGCATTCGGTCTCATTTCAAACATCGCTAACAAGTCGTCGGGCGTCAAATTCAAAATTTGGGGAGGATTAATGGAGTAGCCACCAAGAGCTACCTTTGTATAGGCTTCAAATTTAAGAATTTGGATTTGATTTGCATTGCTTAGGAAAAAAAAAAAAAAGCTCTTTGATTCCAGGCTTGCGACTGATCGAGTTTGCTTTGGGTGAAAAAGAGCCTGTCAAAAAGCTTTAGGAACATGTTTATTACGGATTTAAATAATTAGGAAACATGTTGAAAGCATTTACTGATTGTGAGTCAGAACTGCAAAAGCAGAAACACTTGGTATTGTAAAAAAAAAAAAATCTATAAAAATATTAAATTGAAAATTTGACTGTAAGATTAAATGTTATAAAAATATTAAATTCAAAATTTGAGTATAAGATTAAATGTGACCAATTGCTCAGCTAATATTCTTTTATATAAATGAAACCAAATCCATACTCTAGACAAACATTTAACAGAAATGCAATTATGGGTCAGAGTTTCCAGCCATTTTATCTATATATATACAATATATGTATATATGTGAACAACATGAAATATTGTACATACATACAATATATTTATCAGGTACATTAAGGATGTGGAATTAATTAAGTTTTCAAAATTGAATATGAGGCAGGTACAATTTTTGGTCACCAGACCAAGAGCCAATCCAAGTCATACTCAGCAAAACCAATTCTGCAGTTTACCAAACCAAGCTGAGTAAACTGGAATACAACTCTATGAAAATACAATCTGCATTTGAAAAAAATAAAATAAAATCAAGGTTACATGGATTTTTGGGGGTTTTTTTGGTGGTTTTGTTTGTTTGTTTCAGATGAACTGGAACCAAAGTTGTCAGGGTCATAAAAAAATAAAAAAAAAATAAATAAAAAAAGGAGGCTAAATGTTTGGAAAGGATATGAATTCACACATGAACAAAGGCAACAGAGAGGCCACAGCTGTAAAATGCGGGAAGGCCACAAAGGATCATCAAAATAAAGGAGCTTTATGGAGGATCGAGAGTGAGAGAGTTTAAGCAGCGATGGCAGCACAGTACGACGCAGATTCAGAACTCAAACACCGACTGTGGGATGGGGAGCGCAAAGGCACCGAACGAGACTCAGTGTCACAATGAACCAACAACTGAAGGGATGGAGACTGATCAGTGTGGCAGCTCTGCCCCTGCCAACACACCCTCACACACCTAAACTACTGCAATCCCGGTGACAGCTCCAAGGCTGTGCTTTCCTGGAGACAACAAAAGGCATTTACAGGCACTTATTGGAATGGATGGATCAGAATTTCCTCCTGGACACACACACTGGCCGTGCTGAGCGGGAGCGGCTCCTCCGGCAGAGCCCTCCCGGGCTGGAGCCAGCTCCGAGTTACCACAGCACAATTCACAGAGCCAGAAAACTTTTCCAAGCTCTGCCAGCTGGCTCTGGATAAGGAGCTGCTCTGCCAGCCCAGAGCCACTGAACTGCAGCAGAGCAACTGAGTCCTGCCCGTAGTGTGGGACCGACTCCGAGGGGAGCAGGGGTGTTTTATTCTGGTTAACAGAACCCACAGTGACATTTCCACACAGGGCAGCTGCTCTTTGATAGCAACCACTCCCTGTCCTGAGGGGGGATTCCCAGCCCACAACCAGTTAAACTGCACCCAACTCCTCTTGGGTCAGCCCCACGGGGATGGAACACATCGCCCTCCCAAGGAGAACCAGGCTTTTGGGGCTGAGAATGCAGCACAGCAAGGCCAGGAAAAAAGCAAATGTATTCCAATAATTTGTAATCATTTGGAATGGTAAATATAATGTGGTTATTAAAGAGAAACACCACAGGAGAGTTTCAGGAGTGGGGACTGACACTGCACATCTCATTTCCACTGACTTCCCTCGCCCCTCACTCCACACCCCTAAACTGATACCAAGACATGTACTTTTTTTTTACAACTCAAATATAAGAGATTCAGAATTTTATATCCTTTTACACGTTGTCCATGTCCTTTTTTTCCCCCTAGAATGTGCTTCTTTAAATTTTTCTTTAATTAAACCCCCCCACTAATTATTTTCCTTACTGACATGGTTACTCATCATTTTAAGAGTCAGATTGGGAAGGACTGAAACTCAGGAGGACCCAAACACAGGAGTTTGTAGCCAGAAAAATCCATGGTCAAGGCTCCTATTAATACTTTGCTACAGTTAAACAATCCCAGAAAAGGTTAATTCTGATCCATTTTCAGAATAATTTATGGGCTTTCGAAGCACTCCAAGCCTTAACCCATGATATTAAAATGAGGAAATAAAAACTGAAGTACAGTGAAAATGAATCACCGGAAGATCATGAACATTTGTCCATAAAATAACCATGGTGAAGCAATAGCTATAATTGATTATGGATATGGACCCTCAGAAACAAAGACCTGCCTTTTCTTGCCCCCACAAATATTCAGCAAAACCCACAGAAAACATACAATATTCTAGTTACAACAGCCATAGAAAACCCAAAGAACGTACTTATTGCAACACATCAAACATGAAAAGCTTTTCAAATGCAGACTGTTCAGGTGACTGACTCCCGTTTATCAAAGAGCAACATTATGGTTCAATACCAAAGTCCAGAAAATGCTCAATTTCTGCATTAACAGGAGAATTGCCAACTGTAATTGAGTGTATTCAAAGGAAATTCTAAATTAATAACTGTATGACACACCGATCAGTTTTCTCAACTGGGTATTCACACACGAAGCACATTTTCTGAACACTTTAACCTAAATTTCTGCCTTATTAGGGAATCTAAACAGTTCCATACCTAATAATTAACTTTAAATCACTGAATTGTAGTGCCAGAGTTCATTTTAATTCAATGGTGCCTAAATATTCTTAGCTGTAATTTAGTTATGTGATATGCTGGACTTTAGGTGCATTCAATTTTGCCTGTTCTGTACACAGAAAATTCAAAAGCATTGACCAGTTAAAGATCTGCTGGAAGCACAGAATTTGCTTTTCACTTATTTTCTACATCTTTAAGAACATCTAAAATTTAAAGATCACTGTCACAGGAAATGTGATTGTTTTGTAGCAACACAGCTGATGAACAAGGGCTTTCTGTGATCTGACAGTCCAAATGCACACTTAAAAATGTGGTGATAAATCTTTAGAAATGCTTTCTTTAAAAGCCCCATTTATCACTCAATTTAGTTGGCCTGAAACAGAAAGCTTCACATTCCCCCTGAACTCAAACCCACCACAAACCCCCAACCCTTTCTCAAGACATCTGGATGAACAGAAACCTACAACTTAAAGGGACTCTCACACTTAAAATGGGCAGAAAACCGAAATATTGCAACACCCAGTGCAGAGGAACCCACTGCCCCACCAACCCCGGGCTTCTTGCCTTCCATGGAATAACCCAAATGATTTAACATGAATTTAAACAAGGAAGGATAACTGAAAGAAAAATGAGCCCTTCTTCAATGAATTTTGAAGTTACTGTGCTTTTCAAATGCAGAACTACCTGGGTGCATAACATGAAAAGTAATTCAGATTTTACCTACAGTGATGGTATTTAAGGGTTATTTTTCCCTGATTCCAGTAATGAAGTACTGACTTTTTAAATGCACTTTAATGGCTTTATTTCTCTTCAGCCTGACTTTTTTCAGAGTCCACAGTGGCTGTGTAAAACCTTTTAATGAGAGGTCATGAATTCATTCCTCCCTGTCAATACTTTCTGCCTCTCAAAGGCCACCCAATACACGAGGTGGGACACACGTTTTCACCTGCCACACTTCAGTGTGGTGGTGCCCGACAGGCTTAAACCACCTCAGAGCCTGTCTGGTGAGTAGGGGTGACCCTAAAAGGTGAAATGCTCAATGTCTGAATCGGTTCTTTAACTTCACTCAGACAACAGCCCCGTGCACTTCACAACTGGCAAGGCTTAGAGACTGCCAAGCCTCTGGAAGGCAGTTCATAACTTCCTCTTCCTTGTTTAAAACAAAAGCTTGTGTCTTAGCCCATTTATATTCTGCTTTTTTTTTTTTTTTGGTGAGGGACAACACACACCATCTAAGAATCCAAAACAAAAGCCAAGTTTTGAGTTTGCTTTGTTATTATAACACTGGAGATTTAAGCATTAAATAGAAAATTAGTATTATAATCAAACGATTGTTTAATAATCATACAAACACCAAGTCCTAATATTAATTAAAGATTAAGAGAAACTATAATTTTCTCATGGAGTCTCTGGGTAGTTTTAAATGCTATTTCCAAGCTAATTTAAATAGAATTAAGCACTGGCTAGGAAGGGAGAATGTAAGTCTGGCAATTAATCACTGTATCCTTTACTTGGCAAATTCTGGCACTAATTTGAAAACAAACCTGCATATTTTCACAATTCTCCCAGAACAAGGCAACAGGATTTCCCAGTGCCTTTTTGCAGTTCTGCTCCTCTCCCTCCAGCAAGCCCTGCTCCTCTTTGTATGGAAAACATGGACAACTTCCCCTGCACTTAGGCAGTGCATGGGGCAGCCTAACTAACAGCACTAAAGCACAGTGTCTACCAAACTGCAGGAAAGTAAAGAGTCACCTGCAAAAGGACAGCATGGAAAGGTAAAGAAAATAAATTTTCCCTGACTTAGCTGACAAAGAAAAGCAAAAATTAATAAACCTCCTCCTCCTCTACATGTGCAGGGAAGTCAAAGGAGATCTCACTTCCTGAATAAGGAAAAAAACCTGAATTCAAGGACTTACCTATTCTGGTAACTGTAGTAGGCAGCGTCCCGGGGAATGGTGCACAGTTGCTTCCCATAGCAGCACAAGGTCTGTGGAGAGAACTCATACTGCAAAACAAGGGAGAAAAGCAGCTTTACAATGGGATCTTCTGTTCAGCAGGGATCTATTATGCAAACGTGACGCTTATGGGTATCAGATTGTCAGGTTTATCAGGCTTTTCTGAGCTGTTGTAAATATATTAGCACAGCCCTCTCAATTTGATGACAATCATTAACTCTAAAAGCTGACCCTCCAACCTGCTGCTTTACTGCAATGGACACAAGAAAGAAGGGAAGTATTTTAATATTGCTTATGACCAAGACAGCTGTCCTCTGAGGGTGCAAAATACAACAACACAAGAGCAGAGAGAAAGATGCTATTGACCTTCTTTCTCTCTCAACACGCCTGTAACAAAGCCAAACTTCTAGCAACCCTCCCGTTTTTGAAAAAAAAAGAGCGTGCAAAGCTAAAGTTCTGTCTGATCAACCAAGCTGAGCTCTTCAGAAGAACACAAGTGCCCCAGGAATGTACACACACCTTGCGCCCACAGCAGTAGCCGAGCGATTGCATGACGGGATCGATCTCTTGCTCAAACACCTCCGCCAGTTTAGTGCAAAACTTATAGACCCGGGAAGTCTTGCGATTGTACAGCCACGCGTTGTTAAACATCAGCCACACGTCGTCCACGTACTGCCACGGCTCCTGGTACTGCCCCGTGTCCAGCTTACGTTTAATGGTGGAAAGATCCATGGGGTTCTTCACGATGTCGAAATAGTCCTTCAAAGACACAAAAAAACCCCCTCGCTTTATTTTTAGGACGTCGACCGCTCGCGGCGTGCTGAGCGTGAAAAATAAATGTCGAAACGGGCAAAGACAAAACAGAAGAATGTTTTGTGGGTTTTCTTCAGGCCAACTCACCGGAATCCCTAAAAGCTGGGGATCCACAGGCTGTCTGAAAGGTAGAGACTCTGGGTCCTGCCGGTACAACGCTTCGAGGGTGGGCATGAGAGCCTGGCGCAGCTCCTCGGGCTTGAAAACTGGAAATGAGAGTCACAAAGGTTAGAAAATTGCTTTCCACATTTCCTAACCTCTTGACTCCCCTAAGAAAAGCAAAGAACCATGTTAACACAGAACTCTGAAGAGGGATTTCCTGATCAGAGGCAAAACCTCACTTACAATCAAGAGGCAAGCACACAGCTTTTCTATTGACTCCCATCACAGCAGGTGTTAATCCCACAATAAGGGGATGGGAACAGCTCTAGCCCATAATGATACATACTCTAGAACATTAAAAAAACCCTCAAAACTTACACAGAATCAAATTAAATCAATTGTTTCAACATGGATGAACCTTTTCTCTTCAGAGAAGAGACTGAGCATATTTTTCTCTCCCTCCCTTCTAACCTTGTTCACTGTTTCCAAGCCAAGATTCTTCCAGCAAAACCCACTGCAGCAGACAGGGATGAAGAGCCAGCTCTATAGAGAGTGACCAGATGTCCTGAGAGCTGGCACAGGAATTTTTCTGGCCACAGTGTGCAAACAGTCCTGGTCTGATGGATTGTTAATTGATTTTGAAAGTGTTAATACTTCCAGATTTCTATGGCACCACTTGGCAACAGTGACATGGCAACAGCCACAGTTCTTTCAGTAGTGGATGACAAGGACAAAAAAAAAGGCAATACATTTTCTGAAAAATAATGATAACTTGGAGAGCTCTTTGAACATCTCAGCAGTGTAATTACATTTATTTCCTTAGGAACGTGACTTTACATAGGGAAGAATGCCTATTATTGAGAAAAAAAGACAACTAAGGAAAGCAGGATGGCATCTAATATTTATCTACCTGGATGAAATGTGAACAACACCAGTCAAATGGAGCAATTAGTCCTCTCAAAAGCACTTCAATCCACAGGGCTCAGTGACCCCTTCGAGTTACGATCATTGCTTTTCTCACTCAAATGGTATTTTGGTAAGATATAAATTGCTTTTTGGGACATCTAGTTCATAGTCTATGATTTTAAAAAGTACACACAAAAATAAAGCACGACAAGAAATTAAGCTGACACGACTACATTGGTTGTATGATCATTTCAGTTGTTCCACAATCTCAGTCCCAATAAAATGGTAACTCTTTTCCATACTTATCAATACCATATCAACAGGCATTTTCTTATGCAAGGAATCCTACTATAGACCCTCAACGTTTTATAAACAACTATTAAATTATATTCTGGGATTCTCAAGAACAGAAGGAAACGTTAAATTCCATTAATGAGGAACAGTATTCTCTAACTGCTCTGAGTCAGGTGGTTCATAACGTGACAATCTCAATTATTTCATTTCATGAAACTTAAAGGTCAAAAAGAACCTTCTGGCTACCTGCTTGACATTGCTTTTAGAACTTTCTCTTATAATAACACACCTCAAAGCTACGGTATCTTTCAAAATAAATCCAATCTTAATTTAAACCCAAACTACAGAGACATAGCAAGACTTTTGCCAAGTTCCTTAAAGCCCAATTATGTTTGTTGATGAAGTTTATAACCTACTTTCATTTTGAAGTTTGAAGAAAATCAAACCCAAAATCCAGTTATCATTTCAATTTATTACTTTACCTAAAAACTTAAGAAAAGTTGCCTTCATCTTTAGCTGCTCTGCCTCTAAGGAATATGACTAATACCAGCATATTTGATCATAGGAGTTCCCTATTCGCTGATTTTACAAGGAAGTTTTGTTCTGCCCTCTCTCCTTTTTCCAAAATGAAATGCTCCTCCATTAGATAGAAGACCTTTGTAAGGAGCTGGCACCCAGTTATCCCATTTTGTCTTGGATACGTGGGTGGTAAAAAGAAAATGGGATCTTTGCCTGACTCATGATGACGTATTATCTGCCAAAGGAAAGTACAATGCTACCTTTTTTACTTTCTTAAGCCTGCTTATGATTACTAAAGGGAAAATTCCTAAAGAAAGAATAGCCACCTTCAAAATTATTAGGACAATACACCTGAATAACCCCCAAACCCAAGCCCTTGTAGGTTTTGCAGTATTATTCCCTTACAAAGAAGGGAAGAAACCAGTAAAACTCATCTTCAAGGTCAAACTAAAGAAGTCACCTACAAGGATAGAGGAGTTGCCCAAATGAACATTATGCCAAGTTTTTTAAGCCTGCAAGGAAGAGGTAAAGGAACCACCTTTCTTGCTTACATTGGATTTACAGAAATAAAGCCAAACAAGGTTGTGACTTGCTAAGTTATAACATACATTCCATGGCACTGCTGCCACATTCCAGGTGCTGTGGGATGCACTTCAGGAGTCTGCTGCACAGCAAGGAAGAATTTCCCAATATTTTTGTAACCCATGAGATTTGAGAACTCCTGGTCAGCCTCTCCGGTAGTTTTAAAACACCTCATAACCCCTGAGCACACTTTGCAGTATTTACCCTCCAGCACCTCGTGGTTCATTCAGCATTTTAATACCAAGGCTGGGTTAAAGTCGAGCAAACTCCTCGGTGAGAAAATGTCACCACTTAAACTCGTGTCTCTGGCTGTACCTGCCCACGCTGCACATGCATTACACTCCACAGTTACTTAGTGACAACACTTCCAAGGGAAAACTGTGTTACTAAAGGAGCTTTGGAATATGTAGTAACCCAGGGCAGCTTCCACCGACTGATTCTGCCAGAACCTTCCTCGAGCCGCTCGCCTCCATTTATTGCAAGCGCATTCCTAACAGGAAGCAGTGATTCCTTCCACTGGGAATATCACTGCTTCATAAATGCTAATAAGCTTTCCACTCCCTGTGTTACATTTTGGTCAGAACAGGCTCTGCCAGTTGGTTCTGCAGTGAGCTCTCGTTTGCTGGCCCACTCTGCTGCAAACTGAAAATATCAATCTGCAGCAAAATGTGTTCTACAGTGCTTTATTACAGAAAGATTATGTTTAGTCACCAAATGCAACCCCAAGCACAACCAGGAGATCTAGATTTTTTGACATCTGCAGCGTGTTGAAAGCTTACCTTTGGTCAAAAACTAAAAACTAACCACAAAAGACACTATCTCAAAAAAGCAGATGCCAAAAGACAGAGGTCTTGGAACTGCTAAGGGTTTTGAGTCCAAAAACTTAAATCTTGCAGCCTCCCACAAAGCCTGCACTGCAAGTGTAGTCTTTTATTTCTGTTTTAATAATCTTATTCATTTATTTCTTACTAACCCAAGGCACTCACTCATTTATATAATCCATAATGCCATAAAGTTTCCTTGAGTACAGATACAGTCACACCTCAACCTATGCACCTTAAGAGACTGCTGAGCTGTTTCCGAGGAGAAAGCTTCCAGATGAACATTACATTGAAAACTTTAAAGTCCTGAAAACGTAGAACTTCAAAATAAAGTTTAAGTCTATTGCAGCAGTCCAGCCTAAGAGGAATCCATGTTCAGAAGAGGAGTTCAGGTGCTTAATTCTCAGACAAGTGACTGACAAAACTCAGTATGAAGGCGGTGTGTGCAGCCTCTAACAGGAAAATAAAAGCAGTGGATATTCTTGTTACTGAAATCATTTATCTACACTGAACTCCCTTGAAAGAGCACCAAGATGTACAGGGAGGGATTTATGTGTTCAATTCCTCCAGCAATCCCTGCCTTACTGCCTTGGTCCTTCTGGGCAGACACTGCTGCTGGGATCAAGAGTACGATGCTTTTCTCACCTGCGATTCACGTAACATTAAAAGAATCCTACTTTCAAAATTAAGTTACAGAGTACTGATCTCCCAGAGTTCCACGTGCTGGAACACAAGTGCAAAACAAGTCTTCCAGCAGGAGTTGGAAAACAAATATTAGTGAAACCAAAGTACACAAGGAAACTCAGTTTTCATACACATACTTTTCTTGCGGGGCTGAGATGGTGATGTGGACTGGGAAGTGGTTCCATTAGTGCTGCTCTCCTCCTCCTCTTTAACCTCTACTTTCATTTCAGGCTTCTTTTCTTCTATTTCCATTGGCTCCTGCTTCAGCTCTGTTCCATCTGTTTCTTCTTTTATTTGTGAAGATCCTTGTAAATCCTCCTCCACCTTAAGAAAGGACGCAACGAGATGCACTGTTACATCTACAACCCAAACTTCAGCCATCAAAATATTAGTTTGAGATTGTTGAAGCACTTTCCATCCATGGCTTTCCTCAGGACAGTTACTTTTCAGTAACGACCCTCCTCTCGCCCCTTAGCTCACCGATTCAGACACATCATTAAGTGCTTTTATATCTATCACTGCTTTCAGTTAAGCTGTAGAGAATCTCATTTACCTCAGTCTTAGCTTCCACTTGTGTCTCACTAGTCTCTGGCTCAGTTTCTTCAGTTTTAACTTCTGATTTGCTTTCTAGCATTGGTGCATCTGGTCCTAGTTGCTGGGAATTCGTATCAGCACTAGCAACTGAGGCAGGGGTGGGGACCCTGTTATCAATACTAGCTGCTGCCTGGGATAGCTGTTGTAAAAACAGTACAAAAGAAAGACACTGCATATATAGAAATATTTTCCTTTACTAAAAATGAACAGCACAAAAGAGACATGAGATGATATTCTAAAACAGTGCAGAACATGGATACAGGTCACTGTAGCCAAGTTTTGATACCACACATTTAATAACTCTGCTTTGCAGAGGAGAAGCCGAGGAAGAATTCTGCCCCAAAGTGGCTTCTTTTACAGAGAAAACACCTGCCCAGTAAAACACTGTACATTCCTTGAAACGTGCATTTGCCTGACTGTATCTTAAAAAAAATTATGCAAATCTCAGGCTCAGAAAAGATTCTGATTATGGCCAAATGTAATACTAGGCCCGTTACACCTCATCTTTCTGCACACTGCTGCCAATTTTACTGTGAGCAGTTCAGCCATTCAATCCCCCCCCTCCTTCAGACAACGCTGAGAACATCTGAACACACACATTTTACACGTTCTAATGAACCCTCTGGTCTAAAGTAGAAGCTGCTATTGACAACTACGGGCTCTATGGTGCTACACACAGGGAGACTCATGGAATGTCACTACACAAGGAAAATGGGACCGGCTGGTACTTACTGGAGTGCCAGGTGGCTGTGCCTGCACAGAGGTTGGCTGCTGCTGGGCTGGCTGTGGGGTTGGCACAGACTGGGGCTGGACTGGGGTCTGGGGCTGTGGTGTGACCTGGGCCTGGGCCGCAGTCTGCCCCGTGGGTGTGCTTTGGGTCTGGGTCGCGTTGGGAACGGAACCCGGCGTCGGGGTCGGAGTTTGTCCCGAGGACGAGACCGGTGTCGATGGCTGGGTGGGTGCTGCTGGCTGGGGAGGGGTCATTCCCGTCGGGTGCTGGATGGGTGGCATCCCAGCAGCGGTGGACACGGGAGGCGTGGTCTGGTGTAGAGGTGGCTGGGTCACCGGGGGACACGGTAACTGTCCCCCCTGCGGGCCCAGCATGTTCATGGAGTTAGGAAGAGCAGCACTGGGAACCTGCCCCTGCTAGGAAGAGAGAGTCTCTTACACATGTGTGACTGCCAAAACCCTGGGAATCACATTAGCCTTTAAATCACAGCACTGAAGCCTTCTCTGACAGAATGCTATCCAGGAGATCAGCCACAAACAAACGCTGCTGTTGCAAGTAACTGTGCTCTGATTTTTGTCATCGCTCTCATTAGCTCTCAAAGACCTTTCTCCCAGACCCAGATGTGCCATGCTTGTCCTGCATTAATTCTGGCATACAGAGGGAATCTCCATCCCAGTAACACAGAAACCCACAGGCACAGAGCCTCTAAATTGTGCCATTAGCTGGGCAAAGGTCAGGCTTTGACACAAAATGGTTTCGAGCAAATACCCATTTTAGGCCAGGACTCTGGAGCAGCTCTGCTTTAGAGGGCAGGTCAACACATTTAATGCTGCCCCGTTGCACAGAGCAAGACTTAAGAGGAGGCTTTTTTGTTTTCTTTTTAATTAGACTGCTCCAGCTGCTTCAGAAAACTGTGGATTTGTTTTTCAGACCAGCAACACAATAACATATTCTGGATGTACTTAAACCTTCAAGATGTACATTTTACTGAAGATTGCATCAGATAACTGGTGATAATATAAGAATATGCTATCCTCAGATGTAACTGTTACTCTTAGAAATCCAAATCAGTTAACAATTTCCTGCAGATGAGGTTTCAAATTTAAAACACACTTCTATATTGCCTGTACACAGTCAGTTTTATTGAACTAAGTGCATTAGAAAGATAATGTTTACCACAAAAGCAGTCAAACAACTGAACCACGGCCCAAGAAACTGTAGATGCTCACCCTGAAGATATTCCAAGGGCTTGGCAGAGCCCTTCATAACCTGATCTAAGTCATCTCTCATTTGAGGAGAGGACTGGACTAGAGAACTCTAGAGGTCTCAACCAGCCTAAATTACTTGGACTCTGAGTTAAACAACAAGCCTTTCCCTGTGGAAGAGCACTCACTTTGGCATCATAAGCAGAGTTGCTACTAACACTGACCACTAATGCAACAGAAAATTGTCACAGGAAAAAACCAACCATCCTCTCTTCAGAAGCAGAAAGGTTAAAACAAACTTTACAAGATCTTCCCTAACCACTTTATTATAAATCTGGATTTAAAGTTAGCTACTTGGGTCCACACAGAGAGGAAACATATGTTCCTAAACATCCCATAAATTAATTTCTGATATTCCCCCTAAAAATCTCATCAGCATGCATTTTCAAGGAATTTAAATCAGGAATTACGGGGCGTTGCGCCCCCGTTAACAGATGTCGACGGGTTATGTAAGAGCTTCTGAAAAAGGCAGATGTAACCCTGGATCCCCCAAAGTTGGGGTGGCTGTGCTGATCAGTGGATACAGAAATACAAATAAGCAAACATATTAAATAAATTAGAGCAAAATAATTAAGAGTAAATAAGTCTAGTTAGAAAATCCATCTTACCTGTGCCACCCCAGCCTGAGCTGTTGACTGACCCATGCCCACATTGTTCACATTCATTGTCCCAGTGGATGCAGGGAACTGATTCTGGGGCAGGAATTGGTTCTGGGTGGGAGCCTGACCCATCATGTTGTTGGAATGAGCTCCCATCATGTTCTGTGGCTGAGGCATTCGGGAAGGAGACATTGCCATCTGAAAATTAACACCCAAATGAACTCATTACCATTTCATATTATGGAGCAAGACAAAGGAAAATACCCTCAATGTAATCAACCAAAAGATAGGACAAAAAATAAAAGGAAAATTGGCTTCAGTAAACCAAATGGAAGTGGGGATATGCACAGAACTTCAGCATTTGTTCCCCAGCATTCACAAGGGGAGTTATTTTTAAATAGGTAATATTCCAAACTCTACTGAGAGTGTTTGCTCTCTGAGATAACAGAGAGAATCCAGTGAAACTGAAAATATTTTTGTTTTTCTAAAGAAAAAAACATGTTTTCACAGAGGAATAAAGAAGGTGTATATACTGCCAAGCCAGCTCCTGAAAGAACGATGCTCTTCCACAGACAACTGGGAATTACTGCACCTCTGGCACGCACGTCTCTAAAGGCCCGGTTGGCTTCTTTAGAACAGGTAAATACCGAAAACAAACGCCTCAATAAAAGCCTTTCCATGAAATTATCCTACAATTTACAGCCCCGCTCTGTGACGTGGCCTTTTCAGAGGAGCAGTGGCTGCTGAGTGGGCTCAGTGCTGAGCAGAAGGAGGGTACGAACCGCGGGGACGGCGCCCATGTTGTTCATCTGCACCGGGTGGTTCATCGGAGACGCCGCCCGGGGTCCCATGGGGGCTTGTGGCATCTGTACATTCCCTATGGACATGGGGTTAAACTGATTCATTCCTGCAAATGCACCCCCAAAACAAGTCATTAGGAACAAGTCATGGAATTTGTGTATGTTTATTCTACTGTAAAATTACCTAACAAATTATTATGGCTGAAATTTGACCGCCCTACACTTTGTCTCTCAATTTTGTTCAAATTACTTTGACTTCACAGACAAAACAGGATCTGAGAAGTATTTAGAAGAATATCAGTTAGGATGCCTAAAGAAAAAAGTTAAATGCAAAAGATGAAGAGTGTTTGGATGATCTGCAGAGACACAATGCTATTTATAAATAATACCTTGGGATGGTTTCTTAAAATCAGGTATTTGCTTTGAAACAGCAATGTCTTATTTAGGGCTCACTGAAATGGTTGAAGTAAATATGATAAAAATACTTATTGTATATAGGAAGGCAACTCCGAGCCTCAAATCAGGACAAAACCCAGCAAAATTCTTAAACAGGGGTTGTGTTTTTAATACAAAACATTTAACCCCTCCAAAAAACCCAAACTTGTTTAAAGGTGTAATTATGGAGCTATATTTGCTATCAACATGTTCCCCTATTGAAATGAGTTTAAAAGGATTTAACTTCCCAAGGACATTTCAACACAAGTTTTGACTTAGTACTAACTCTGAACCATGAAATAAAATAACTGGGGACACTTTTCTGAAGGAAGCTGAAGCACCTAGAACTCATGGGTTTATATTTTTCAGAAAAAAACCACCAATGAGCTCACAGCAGCTTCAATCAATGATGGCAAGTGCTATGAACAAGTTATGAACACCTTTTTTAATGCACTTTGCATCAGAAACCAAGAAAGGATATCATTAGTTACAAACATTCTAGGATTCATATACCTAGCTGTGTTTCCAGCTATAGGTATATTTTTTGCTAATTAACTGATGAAAAAATGCCAACATACTACCCCCTTTACAGCAATTTAAATGAGATTATCCACAGTATTCTTGTTTGAACTGTCCTCTTTGGAAGGACTGAATCAATCCCCAACTGCCAAGAAAGTGCTGGGTACATATTGTTGGTTCTTAAGACTGCACTTGGGACAGTTCCTGCCACACAGCAACAAGAATGATGCTGCAAAAAGGAAGACCCTGTAGTTCCTCCATCCCAACTCCAAAAAACCCGACATAAGATCAGCTTTCCCCCCCCCCCCCAAATTATTTTAAACCCACAAACTGCAATTAGAGAGGAAAACATAAATACCTTGAGAAACCTGCATACGACTTATAGGCACGGTTGGCATGGACATTGGCCCATCTGCAACACAACAGAAGAAAGGTCAGCAAAACCAGCTTAAAATACAACCTGAAGATTACCAGGAGAGCCCGTGGAATGCAGAGGCACCTCCAGCAGTACTCACTGGGTGGCCTGACGGGCTGTGCCTGGCCCATGGCAGCAGCCACCTGGGGGATCCCGGGGGGCTGTGGCCCTGGGGTCTGTAAGGCTGGTTGGTTCCCCAACATCCCTTGTTTGTGGAGACGAGACCTCCGTTTCTCTTCCAGCTCCTTTTGTATCTTATAGATTTTCTCTGCTAATAAATGATAGTATTCATCCTATAAGGGAGGGGAAACAAAAAAAAAAAGAGTGCTCAGCATCAAGTGTAAAGAAGTGGCAGCAGAACTCATTTAGTCTCATTTACTACCTGAATGTCATCACCTGGTTTTTCATTCTTAATATCTATTTGAAAAAGAAATATTTCTTTTCAGAATTATCACTACTTTAATGCAGAAAAGGAAACACAAAGATTCTAGAAAACACACTTGCTTTATGGCTAATCCTTCATACCTACTCTGAGTAATTAGCAAAGGAGGTTCTCTCTTGCTTCGACAAAAACCAGGAAGTTGAGGTTTAGTTTTTAAATGTTAATGATTTCTAAATGTTATTTTCATTATAAACATTTTTACTAATCCACAGACAAAAGAAAAAGATATTCCCAGCACACAGTTACACTGAATAAACTTCAGGAGACAGATGTTAAGAACAGATCAATTTTTACATAAAAGAACTGCTCTTTTCCTAAAGAGTCTTGACTATCAACAATCATGGCAAAGGATAAACAAAACCAGGAAAACCTCAAAGGAATGGAGGAAATTCACTGAAAAAATATTCCACAGGCACAGACAATTGAACATTACATCTGCAGAAGATGAAAAATCCATTTTACTCAACCCACAACAACAACAACAGATCCAATACGACAGTCACAGTGCACACCAGGTAGACAATTTTGCTTGTCAGTAATTGCCAAGTGCATGAGATTATGCACCTGTTAAAGGCAAAAAACCCCCATAAACCCTCAACACCACATTTCTTTTTTGGGGTCACCTATGCTCTCAAAATCCAGTGTTACACAGAGTACAGGTTGAGTGATGCTTGTCCCACAGTCATTATGTCTTTATTCAATTTTCATCACAACCATGATTTATTATTACAGCAGGATTGAGTTCACTTCAGAAAACTTAATAGGAGATAGGTATTCCTCAGCAGTCTCATTAAGGAAGTCCAGTGATGCAATATAAAGCTTTGGTTTTAGGTAATTTCCTTCCTCCAAATGTCTCCAAAGTCAGTGCAGACACTTTCTGCTGTCCAGTACAAAAGCTCTACAGCCCTTTCTCTCCTCCTGCTCAAGCCACTTCACCTCTAACTTCCTACTTGTAAATTTATTATTGTGCTACTTTCCCACTGCAAAGATTCCTGAAAAGGCTGTGTTCATAAGGAGCACACACCACTAGAACAGTGTCAAACTGCTTCCAGTGATGCCTCTTACTAATATGGTTTTCAATGTCAAAGTAGAACGGAAGCTCCTCAAAAAGAAGGATGCAATTCCTCACGGCATCATCAATAAATTCTGAATTACTCCCATCTTCCAAGTTTGCTGCTTGGAGCCAAAAACATCAGATGAATTCCAATAACAGCAACTTCTGGCAATGAGGCTCTGACAGCTGTTTTGAGGGGTGAAGAGGAGACACTTCTGGGTGTTTGTCTGTCAGAAGACATTTAATTTTATAACCAGCAGTTTACTATGCTCATCCTTACTGAGAAGATATTTAGATTCCCATGTATGCCCATGAATCCTCCTTCTCCCTAAAATTGGTCTCTAAAGCTGCCAGGGTGACCAAGGGTGATCACACTCAAGTGTTCCTTGTAAACAACCTCTTAGTAGCTACAAGGAGGATACAACACGGTCACTGACCAACACTGACACAGCAGCAGCACTACAAGTATGGCCAGTATATTTATCTCTAGGAAATCAAACTTGCCTTCCACCTTCAGCTCTTCTGGGAAATGGGCTGAAAGAGGCAGAGGAAGTGTCTTACTGAATAATTGTCACCTGAAATGCCACTAACTACTCTCTTCAGATACTCCTCCCTCACTTAAGAAAGGATCTCAGGATTCTGATCTGCTAAGATCTCACTGGCTGTTGTTACTGGCACTACTGAGGATGTCTTTTCCCAGTGAAAACTTTCAGGGAGTGGTTCCTTTAGGGTAGAATCAGCACAGTGTCATATCCTCAGCCTGTCAATCAGCAGGGGTTTGCTCCCTCTCAGTAGGAGAGATTGGAACTGGCACCTCTTTGCAGAGTGAGAATCATGAACAAGAACAGGAATTCTGTCTTGTTTCCACTCACAAGAACAAAGGCAGGCAAACTGATTTCCTATGTCTTTGCCAAACCACTTTTGGTGCTGTTGAGTAGAGCAGAACTAATTCCAGCAGCACAGGCAGAAGGTAAGCAGTGGAACAGCACTGGGCCCTACAGAAAACCTCCAATGGTAAAGAAACATGAAGGAAGTTTTAAAACTACTGTTCACACAGACTTCCAAAAAGGGAGGAAGCAGTAAGGGGAACACCAAGAACTGCAAGCTGTGCTCCAGCTTTGTGCACGTCAGTCACACTCAGGAGGAATGCAGGTCGGGCTGGGATGAGATGCTGTCTAGTTTTCATGGAGCTGAGGGAGCTGAATTAGCTCAGAGTGACATTAATCATCTGTCTTGGGACTACACAAACACTGTCAGAGACAGAAAACATGACTTTCCTCATCAAGGGAGCAGTGAAATGATTCTCTGTGGTTTTCATTACACTTGTAAGATTAGTGATCCTACAGTTTTTTAACAACTACTGAATGGACTCAGGCAACATACCCTACTATTAGCAGACTCATACATATCTCCTTCCACTTTCCTGGCATAAGCCACCAGGTTCTCCATGCGTCGATCCTTCAGTGCTGCTGGATCAGGAGTGGGGAAGATGGCTTGGACACTGCAAGGAAGGAGGAAGAACAAAAGAAAAATTCTTCAGGAAAAAAATCAAAAATCAATACAGCTTTAAGACAATCACCCTGGACATTCCCTTATACACCAGGTATGTAAAAACACATCAAACTTGCTAAAAAAAAAAAAAATCAATATTTTATTATTTCTCACCAGATTAAAGCAATGATGAAAATAAAGTGAGGTTTAACAGTTTGGAGTTTAAATACCTGTTCAGTAGAGCAGAGCAAATTTACTGGCAATATAAACTAATTTCATCCCCACTCCTTAAAGAGCATGAAGAACTGAAGAGGAGGATTAAAGGTAACAGCTCATCCTCAGTGGCCCAGCACCAGAGGACCATTACTGATAACTTTTTTTTTTTTTCCAGTTTAATAGTAGAATTACTGCATTGAAATTCTTTAAAAACATTCAGGAAAAAGGCAGCCTTGGTGAATACTTACAGTTTATGCACTAAATGATTGCGCAGGTCCTGAGTGACATGTTCATGCCATGCTTTCCTTACCCCGGTGCTCGAAGGAGGTGCAGCTGTTGGCATTGAGCTGAGGTTTCCAACATTGCCAGAATTTGTGCCATCATTCATTAGTGGGCTAAAACAAAGCCAGAAGGCACTGTTACAAGAATGCAGAGTTTTGTCATAGGTTTGATGCCTGAACTTATTTTTCGTCACTTTTTTTTTTAGCTATTGTATCAAACATTCCTTAAGTGAAATTTTGGTATCAACAAAACTGCAGCAAAGCAGCAAAGCTCAGGGATTTACAAGAGACAGGGTGAATGATAAAGAATCACAACTGCTAAGGTATTTGTACACTTAAAACCATAAAATATTCTTCCTTTGGGAAATTGTTTAAAACTATTAAATATTGTGGGGTTCCCAGGAGGCACAAAGTGGCAGCTCTAGAATTGAGCACATCTGCAGATGTCACTGACCATTTCCATTCCAATACAATCAGTTTTTAAAGCAGCTCCTTATTTATAAGTATGTAAATAAATGTTTAATTGAGCAAGAATGAAAATGTGTGCATTACTTATTTGTCCCAAGGGATGTTGGAAGAGCAGTTTCAGAAATTAGACCGGGTTGCTGGTCTGTTGTTATTCCTCCTGCAGGAAGGTTCATCTGGTTGGCTCCTTTGGGACAAAATTAAACATCATTGGTAGAGAGTTCACAATTTTGACAATAATATGACAAAACTATACTTTACTGGCCCAAGTGGTTAATGGAAGAAGTATATCAGTGTACCAGGTAAGTATTTTTATAATAATATCTGCTGTGCTGCATATACATAGCTATTTATGGAGTAAAGTTACTTTCAGTCTTAACTACAAAACTGAGTCTATTAAAATTTTAAATTCATAAACTCTTAATATTAGGTCAATAAGCTAAAAAGAAGATAATACTAACAATTAAGCTGCAGAAAGAAAGTAGCATTTGAGACAATTGTCTGTTAGAACAGGTGACAACTGTTAAAGCAAAATTCTTCAGCAATTCTGTCTCATCACCTCAGGCAACATCAAGCTCTGAGCTACATTTTAAAACTAAAACTCCTGCTATTTGGCAAAAGCAATATATTCAAAACTTTCTGCTATTCAAACATAAATGATCAGTGGGGAATACAAACAGTGTCACTGCTCTGACCAAGTGAAATACCAGGCTACCCTAAAAATTCCACATAAATTATTATTTTAACACACGGTTTCTCGGTGTTTTCTCCACCTACCCAGTGCATTAATGGTCCTCATTTGCTGGTGAGCCTGGGGCTGTGCTGGCTGCTGGCCTTGTACCTGGGGCTGCAGCTGGGTTTGGGGCTGGTTTCCATAGGGCAGCCCCAGGGCAGCGTAGGCTCGTTGCATGGAGCTGGGGTCGATCGGATTGGGATTGCTTAGTGATGGGGTGTTCTGCTGGCCTGTGCCAACAGAACCAATGGAATTCTGGATTCCACCAGCTGGAGACCCTAAAAGGGCTATAAAAAAAAAAAAAAGGATAAGAGAATATTGAAAATCGATGAGGATAAATAATAAAACTAATCATGCCAAGAATCACCAGACATGCATATAATACTTCTATGTTGTGTATCTTTTCCTGCCAGAGGACAGAATGACACCTGAGATCCCAAGTGGGGAAACTCAGCCTTGGATTCTACAGGACAGAAACCACCCTAACTATTAATCCATGCAGTCTAAAGAGGAGGGCTGTGTATTTCAGGCAGATAAGTCCATAATTACTGTAACAGATATAAAGATAAGGCTCCTATATGAGGCTAAATAGGATTTTCATGCTTGGGACAGTAGGTTAAGGTGAAAAAAAATTTAATTCTTCTGCTTCCCTCTTTCCCATCAATCCCATTTTAGGTCAAAATATTTGGCTCCAGAACAGAGATCCTGAGTTCAGCAGAAATAACTGTGTCCTTGGACACAAAGGTAATACTGAAGATCTGCTGGTAGAAATTTTCATGGCAAGCAGTCAATGCATGAATCCTCTGAAGGCCAAACTACCCTAAAGCCCAGTTATTCAGAGATATGAAAAACCCTGATGGTTTTCAGTTTGTACTGACCTATGTGACCACCACAACCAACCAACCCCTCTCACCACACAGATGTATGGAAGAGTCATTTCCATTGTAGACAGGTAATGGAAACAACAGGGGAAAAAGCAGTATTTACTCAACCCAGAAGCGAATAAAATTCTGCTTTCTGGACCTCATTTTAGCTGCCATTCTAAGTAATAACATGTTCCACTGTGACTGACCCATGGAATATTTTATCCTTCAGTACAGAGACACTGCATTTTGATAAGTGAGACTCTGGTAGAAGTAACTCATCCTTCGCATTTTCCCCCTCAAGTAATTAAATACGTAATGTGCATTACAAATTTGTGAGCTAAACATAGCAACAGTAATGGCTTTTAATATAGGCAACAATAACTGTTTTATTGAAATATTAGGAGGGGCATGTGGTTAGATAAAAAACTCAGGAAAACAAGCCTTCTGAGACATTAACAGCATTATCCAGGCTTTTTTAAATCCTTACCCACTATGGAAACCGAGAGAATCACTGAAAGAGATACACAGGCTTTCAGCTTCCACCCAAGAGAAAACACACACATTACAGAGTCCAGACTTCTCTCTCTACAGATGAGAATTCAATTTGATCTCATTTGCCAAAGAACTACAAGTAAATATAGTCAGAGATCTCCCTCTCCAGAATAAGCAGCCCCACAGAAAACATCCTTTTTTTTCCCAAAGGACAACCCACAGTATTTTTAACTCTGGGATTACCATGGAAATTAGGCTTACACATACTTACACTCTCTGGACACATTTATAGTAACTTTTGAACTCAATGATCATTTCCAAGAGACTTTAAAAACAAAGTCAGAAGCTGATTAAGATCCTATCAGCTTAATTAAAAAAAAAAAGGCATAATAATAAAGAGTAACTACATGAATTCCTTGTTGGACTTGCACATAGCACTCTGGAATTACACCATCTAAGAGAAAATGCCTTACACAAGTGCAAGTCAAGGAATAGGAAATCTTCAGGAAGGTTAAATACCACAAAACTTGTGGCACCTTGAAATTCAAAAGGCTTCAGAGGCTGCTGCGACAGCATGGACTGATTCAGGAGCTAATAAGAATTCCAGTTTATGTTAGAGGAAGAGGATGATGTTCCTCTGGAAGAGTTACAACCAAACACCCCTGGTGCTTTCAGTGTTGGCTGTAAATGGGGAGATGGCAGAACGACCACAGCACAAGTTCAGTCCTTGTGTTAGAAGAGCTTTAGACTATTTGGCCTCAGCTTTTCTACACTTCACTACTCAATTAATAGGACACTATGCTGAGCATTTCCTGACATCAGGAATCTGATCTTGAAGAGGGTTTTTTGTCTGTTTGTTCACTGATTTTATAGGAAGGCATGACATTATTTCGATCTGTCAAACAAGAAGATGGAGGCAGAGAGTATTACACTTCCATTCTGGACAGACCAAGTCAAATGTTGTCCCCTCTGAGGCAGATACTGCAGGAAATACAGTAAATTAAAATAAATATAGCCCTGGAACAAACAGGACTTATCACATTAGGCTTCTGCTACATGAAACAACGTCTACTGCAATTTATTTTTATGAACTGATGCTTCAGACATTGATGAGCTCATGACAGAAGCTACAAGTGTGAAGCACTCATGTCTTTTAGAGGGGAATCCCTCCAGCTAATTAAAATTTATCTTAAACACAGACTCCTAATTCTATTTTAAGCACAAATGCCCAGCACTTCTCTAACCTGACCAGTCCAGTGAACACATTAATCCATTTTTGAAAAGTGTGGTTTAAATTTTTCATTTTGCTTTGGAATTCTGTAACTGAGACTTGCTCTGTCCTGCAGCTCCTCACTCTGCTCCTTACATCCATTCCAGCTCAAAGTGGCTGGAGCAAAAATTCTGCTTGTGGCTCTGACTCACCTCAGCACAAGCCTGTCCTGCACCCAGAATTAGGCAGGTACACAAAGGTAAGTGTACACCATCATTTAATTAAAGGTTGTATCTTGAATCAAATCATGGGGTAAAGATTTTACGAGGAACTTGAAGGTAGGAAGTGTCAATATTAAAGTTGACCACCAGTGCCATGTTAATGCTTATTTAAGTTAAGCATTAAACCAAAAGCCTCACAGCACAGCACCATGAATGGAACTCCTTAATCCATGGGCTAAGCATCCATAATGGCTCCATGGGGTAACTGATAGGTCACCATTATATATATGATTTCCAGCAATTGAACAAACAAGAAACACGTTTTGTTTGTCAGAGTTACTGACAGTAAGACTTGAGTGAGCTGGATTTCGTTCCTAGTTTCCATAGGAAACAGGTTCCTCCTGGATACAATTCCCTGTGCAACAATGCACTCCCTCCTTCTATGCAAAGGTTGGTTCCCAAATGCTCCACATCCAGGCTTTCTTCCATTTTCTGCCCATACTCTTAGCTCCTGGTCCCTATTTCCATTTCCCTCATCAAATTCCCACTCTTCATCCCCAAGTGTCCACATACTCCAGAATTTCTGTCTCAGTCTTCTTTAAAATCACATTTTTGACTGAAAATCAGTGGTTTCAAATTTAATTTTTCTTAATCAAGCTTTCTCCTTACTGCAATTTATTTAAAAATTTCCTACAAGGAAAACTACAGAGGAAACCAGCTCCATGTTCACAACTCCACCTTCCAGTCTCAGCTGAGCAGGGCATCTCTGGTGTCCCCTGATCCTGGAATGAAGCACAGAGAGCACAAGGATGGCCCAGGACACGAGCACAGCACACACATCACCACCTGCACAGCTGTGAGAGGAACAAAGCCCAGGAGCTGTGGCACAACACATCTGCCCAGGTCAGGAATGGAAGAACTAAGGAGTTCAAGCATGTGCATGAGAAGATGAATCTTCAAAAAAAACCCCAAAACTGTTATGACACAGCTACAGAACTAGGAAACATATCATCAACTGTTTGCAAGAGTCTGTAACTCAAATTGTGGTGGGCTCAGCAGGGAGCAGGTACTTCCCAACAAAAAGAACCCCCAGCCCTATAACATTTCAAGTCATTAGTTCAAAACACAGGAGTCACTTGCTCATTCAAAAGAAAAGCTTAATGTTTCAGCATGTGCAAAATAACACTTTTTTTCCTGTTTCCCCAGCCCCCTCAGAGGTACAAGGGACACACAACAAGAACCACGTGGAACAGAAAGAATTTTAAACTTGTCTCAATATGTCCTTTTTACGAGTCAGGTCACTATCAACCATTGTAATAAAATACAGCTCAAGGTTGCTTAAAAAAAAAATAAAAAAAGCTACACAAAAGAAACCTGGCACAGATGTTCTTTGCAAAAAGTCTACACACTAAAAGACGTGTACAGAAACAGCTCCATGGCAATAACCCAAACCCCAGGACTTTGTGCAGCACACAGATCCCCAAGGAGTGGGAACAGAAAGCCAGAAAGGCACAGGAATGGCTGCACATGGAAGGGTGGAAGTGAGGCACCACAGTGCAGTGGTTCAGCAGGGCTCAACTGCAGAGCTTTCTAAAAGGTGGGCAAACTTTGAAGGAGCTGCTTGAAAACCAGCACAGACACACCAGGACTAAAATAATATGGTAAAACAGGGATGAGCACAGGAAAGAGGGTTCCAGACTCTCTGTAAGGAAGGCAGCCTGACAACAGAATGAGGGTCTCTACACTTCTCATTTCTTTTTCCCTTTCTACATGTTCTGATCATATTCTGCCAAATGCAGACCCCCTCTTCCCTCCAATTTAGTAGATTCTGTGATTATTTATTCCTAAAACAGCCCACATTTTCTTCCAGTCTTAAACTAATGCAACTCAGATTAGTTTTCACCTGAGCAGGCACAGTGTTTTCACCATTTGCACGTATTGATGTGAATCACTTCACAAACCTTTCTGATTGCCCAAAAAGGGGTATCCTTTATAATAGATCTAAACAAGTATTTTAGTGTTCCTCTTTAACCTTCAACCAAACCATGAGCTGTTACATGTATGACTCAGAGACATAATCCAGGACAAAGAACCCTGTACCACTGGGTTATTGATTCATTGATTGGAAGGAGATTTCATATTTATCTCCCTCCATATGCAACAACAGAGTCAAATTCTACACTTACCCATTATAATTCTGTTGCAGCCAAACAACATCCCATAACAAAATTATTTTTGAGGACTGCCTGTATTCAAGATTTTGTTCTCTTTTGATAAGCTGCATGAGAAATAAAAACACTGCACAAACTACTTTACTACAGCAGCTTGTATTGAAAAACACAATTCTGTTGTGCTAGATGTTGTTAGCACTTTGATAACAACTGTCTAATAAGGATGTTATGCACAAATTAAAAAGCAAAGCTTTCAACACATTTTTTGAGGACCAAACAACTAATCACTTGCCACAAATTACGATTTTCAACACACAAGACTTATCTTGTTTACCAAGAAGTTTCGTAAAACACAGACAAAATCCTGACCTTCAATACCTTTATAGCTGTAATTTTTTCTGTTTTGGAGGGGAAAAACCCCTCCTGAAACTATAAAGAGAGCAATGCTCAATAGATAATTTTGACAGCCTTTCCAGCTACTGTCTCCTCTGTCTTAATCCCACCTAATTTAGGACCAGTTCTCCATCCTCCAAGGTTTACTGGTGCTCCTCACTGTAGACTCAGCTTAACTGGAAATTAGCAGAATGCTTCCAACCCAATTCCAATGTACAAGCTTTGCAAGTTCTCCAGCTATTTTCCACTTCCTAACCCTCATTTAAATATACTTAGGCATAACATTACTTAAGACTCCTAGAACTGCAGTGTCGATGCTGTAAAATGTTCCATCCTGGCATCTTTTCAAAGGATTTGATGAGAGGCAAGCCTACCAACATAAGCTCAGTATTTTCTGTTTCAGAGCAGGAGGGAAATAAAAACACACTAGAAATGGACTTGCCCCAAGCATCAGTAACAGCTCAGTTATTATAAAAACCAGGCATGGGCACTGTGATTTGCAGGGCTTTAGCTAATCTACAGCAGTAATAAATACACTTAATGATTAAGACACCCAGACCAGATCTTTTTGTATGCAAGTTTTTTTTTTTTCCCAAACATTTTTGGTTATTTTGAATCACTAGCATGTTAATTTGTTCCTAGCAGCAAGAAAAACAATCAAGTAACTTATCTCCTTCCCCAAACTGTACCTATATCCAAAACTTTAGGCCTCATAACTGGAATCTATTGACCTGCCCCACAATGAAGCACCAGTTAGAAGCTGCCACACCCTTTAAAATAAGATGGGTGCTTGAGCTCAGGTTTTCCCAATTATTATGTTTTTCAGTAGTAAATTGCCTTCAATGATCAGAAAGGAGAATTCACTAGTAAATTCATCCCTCTACAAGTTAACCAGCTACTAAGTTTGTTAGGACACTCCCAAAGTTTATTCCTACACTGCACAGTTGATGAGCTTTACTAGTACCATTCGATGGTGACAGCAGTAAGAGAACTACTCACGTTGTTGGTTTCTTTTGTCACTGGCATTTTTCAGAGGAAGGCACACAGGACAGTCGTGCCGAGTACAATTCTTCCAGTGGGAGATGATTTGTCTCGAAGATGCACAATGAGCAACTGTAGCAAGGAAAAGCAATGGAGTTAAAGTCACTGTTAGCCAGGTTAACTGGTTTTCAATTAACTCAATCTCATTTTTAAGAGCAATTCTATTCTTTCTCCTTCACCAGTTGTAATTTTTTCTGTTTTGGAGGGGAAAAACCCCTCCTGAAACTATAAAGAGAGTAATGCTCAATGGATAATTTTGACAGTCTTTCCAGCTACTCTCTCCTCTGTCTTAATCCCACCCAATTTAGGACCAGTTCTCCATCCTCCAAGGTTTACCGTGCATATAACTAAACACAGCTCAACACAACTAAAATTTTTTGGGACGAGTCAAGGAAACAATGAAAGAAACTAGTACTAAAATCTAAGACAAAGATGTGGTGAATAGTACACCCTCTTTATACAACAGATGAGATGAAAAAGATGCTTCCACGTCTACCCTGCTACTACCCTTCCCGAAAAGGCAAATATTGCATTGTGTTTTTTTAAACCGAGGTGGGAAGTGGAAACCAGGCAAAGGGAACAGTCGTTTAATTGCAGAACCAGTGCTGACACTCGTCTGTGCCAGGTATGGGAACGCTCTTGACGAGAAGAGCAACGCTGGCTACAAACACCCCAGCAACCTTCGTGTGCAGAGCGGCCCCAGCCCCCTGCCCTCACCTTGGCAGGCCTTGCCGGCCTGGCAGTGCGTCATGTGGTTGAGGACGTTCTTCATGGTGCGGCAGTGCGGGAGGGCGCAGGCCCGCACCTCGCCGTTGGCCTGCTCGCGCCGCTGACACTTGTGGGCGTGGAGCAGCAAAACCAGCTGCTGCTGGATCAGTTTGCGCTTCTCCGGGTCCGCCGTCGGCCCAGTGGCCATGGCCTGCGTCGGGACGATCCCCACCTGCTGCACCTGGGTTTGCATCTGGGACTGAGAGAGCAGAGAGGGGAGGTCAGCAGCACGTCCGAGAGTCGCGGTTCTGACCCTAAACTTGCGTAAGGATTGTGGTCTACAGCTTCCTCCTGAGCAGGGCAGAGGGGCAGGCACTGACCTGTGGGGACCAGGGACAGGACCCCAGGGTACTGAAGTTGTCTCAGAGGAGGGTTACGTTGGATATCAGGGAAAGGTTCTTCTCCCAGAGGGTGGCTGGGCACTGAACGGGCTCCCCAGGGCAGAGGGCACGGCCCCAAGGCTGAAAGACCTCAAGGAGTAGTTGGACAACACCCTCAGGCACATGGTGTGACTCTTGGGGATGGTCTTGTGCAGTTGGATTTGATGACCCTTGTGGAACCCTTCCAACTCAACATATTCTGTGTTTCTGTGAGTGTCACAAGACTGTTCACCAGGCTACCAGGATTATTACACCACTCCCTCAGCATTCTCAAAACTTTTCTATTCTAATCTTGGAACAACGTATTGAGAGGTTCCTCTTTTAAAACATTTACAAACAAGAGTTTAAAACACAAGCCACTCAAAACCTTCTGTTTATTGGACAGACCATAATTCCAACAGGAATAAGCTCTTACCACACCCAGAGGTGGAATTCTTTAAGGTCCTTGCAACCCAAACCATTCTATGATTCTACGAATTCAAGCCTGTTTAGTGTTATATTTTCATATTACAGGTTTTATACACTTAAATCTTTGTTTCTCATCCCTAACAGAAAGAGGAGTCCAAAGGGAGAAAACAGAATTCTATGACTGTCTCTATATATTACAACAAAAGGCAGAGCTGATTTTCCAAGCATAAATTAGTCTTTTGTCTCACAAGTGAGTGCTGATATTCCTTTCAAAGAGAAAATTCCCTGGGTAAGCTGTATATGGTTTTCTTCCAGAAAGGGCCACCTAAATCTGGGTTGCATTATGGCTACTGAAGTGAATCAGAGTTAACTACAGGGTGATGCTGGGATGTATCAGCTTGTAAAATCCAATGTTTTACTTCCAGCATCCATTCTTTATGGACACACTCCTGCACCAAGGCCTGAGCTCTGCCTGACAGCTGCAAACCCACAGAGATCTTTAGTCTAAGGCACAGCTCATAACACTGCACAAGAGAACAGTCCCCTTAACACGTCATTTCTCCAGCACAGATTTAGTACCTTTTTCTACCTTTCTGGACAAATGTAGAAACCTAATTTTCAAAATTAAGCACATCCACAGCCTGCAATGTCTCCCCTAGCAGGGGCAGATATGGGACTGCAAAAGCACTTGAATCCCTGTGATTTGCAGCCTGAATTAATCTCATGGACAAACATAAAACTGTCCCAAGAATCACTTTGATTATGCCCTGTGAAAATAGGTTAACACAGAAAAGCTACCTAAGGAAAACCAGCCATTAAAAGCACTTATAAATAGAATACAGGAAGAATAGGATTATACTGGGGAGATAACAGAGGAAATAGTTCAGTGCTGACCACTACTGACCAAAGCCTATGTACTACATTTAAGGAAAATCAGTTTAAAGTGACAGAATACATTTGTAGCCCCTTCTACTTCTGACCTTTGAGAAGGAACTCCCCAGAAAATTCCACAGCCTAATAACAGCAACCTTATTTTTGTTTGGTGAACAAAAGGTTCCCTGGCAAGAGTTGTCACTACTCCAGCAACAAGCTTTGTCCCTGCACATCAGCTTTTTGAAGAGCTTGGCTTTTCTTCTGGAGAATGAAGCACAAAAGATCAAGTAGAAAACACCATAGCTGGTATTTGATGGAGGAGGATGGGGACTCTGCCACTTGATAATGATTATAGTAAGTCTTAAAAACAAAGAGGAATTGCTGAATCTGTTTGTCTTGGCCTTGCCAAGACAAGAAAAAGAGCAATAAAAGGAAAAAGGGTGAATGAAGGAAACCCAGCCACTCCTGCTTCCAGTGCACACAGCTGCAATTCAGTCTTCCATTTCTCCTGTGAACATATCCACAGAGCAGACAGGTTTTACTGAAACAATTCTTGGGTCACAAATAGGAAACAATTAGTTCAGCCAATCTCCAAAAAAATACAGAGACCATGCCAAAGAAAATCTTGTTGGAAGTGGTGTTTTCATCCCAGTCAAAGAATTGTTTCCCAAGCCAAGTTCTCCTTTTGTTACTACCCCACCAGTTAACAGACACAGCTACAGCTGTATCAGCACAGATGCCCTGACCCAAAAGGGTTTCTTGAAGAGTGAGTAAGGAAAAAGCAGAATTACAGAGTGTCTGCAGGTAGGCACAACTTCCCCTCAGAATATTGCCTGCCTTACTTCCCAGGACTGCTGACTGTTTGAAGAAGTTGATCTCTTCCCTGCTAGTCTGCCTTCCAAGAACAGTGGTCTGCAGGACCAGTTCATACCTGAAGACCTGCCAGTGCACCACAGTCACACCAAAGGGACAGGAATTATCCCACTCCAGAACGAGCAGGAGGCTTCTTTTTGCTTCACCTGAACGACCAACAGTTTTCTTGTTGAAGCAGCAAGTTCAGACACTTCTGCTCCCACAACTAAAATAAATCTTTCAATGGTCAGATATACGAGATAAAAAAGATGGTTCTGTTTTTCTTGCCACTTGCTGACCTGCACCATCAACAGAACAAATGGATCAGGGGTTGTCAGTCTGCTAAAACCCCTGACAGAGATGGGAGGTTCATTAACCAATTTTCTAGAAACAGAGTAATACCCATTTCTATAGGGTAAAACAGTCATTAATACCCTTTAAAATTATGGACACTGTATATTCCCATAGGAAGATGGTTCTGCCCTGTCCCTATCCTGAAGGGCAAAACCATCCTGCACGTCTGGGCAGCACAGATGCACGAGTATCTCATTGTCAAGAGCTTGGATGGACAAAAAGTTCCACTTTGCTGAGGTGACCAATTCTCTACATTTTGATGTGTGTATATTCAAAACCACTCCACATTGTCAAGATGGAACACTATGTACCTCTTCTTATAAAAGTAGGCACCAATTTCAGCAGCAGTGGCAATCTCAGAGCAGGTAAACGATGTGATACAGAACTCTGCGTCAGCCCAGCTTCCATACAGCACTATGTTTTTAAAATACATTTCCTCTTCTGTAATTTCTTTTTACTTCCATGTTTTTTTCCTCCTCCCTGGTAGGAGAACATGACTGTCTGGAATCACTGTATTAGGACAAATCATGTGTTTAAAAAACGCCTTTTATTTCTTTTAGACAGGTTTGTAATCAACAGTGGATCTTAGTGAAGTAATTAAAAATCCACTGCCACAAATCCCACCTTCAGGCACCCACAAGTACATGAGGTGAAACACACCCAAACCTCTTCAGTTCCCCTTCAACCACAGGCTAAAAGTGTGATCCTGAGAGTCCCCTCCAGAGAAGGGATAGTGGGCATAAAGTGGATACACACGTGAACTGTAAATCTCAAAGAACATTTCTAATCAGCAACACTTCTACCTGAATTCAGTGTTCACAGTGTGATCACCTCCAGTCACGTACCCAAATACACTTTCATTAAGATTCAAAGAAGTCCTCCCTGCACACAAGAATTGCAGGAATGCTCTAATAATTGTTGAACTAGCTCTGAAAACCCAGGAATTCTGTCCCAAAACTGAAGGAGAGCTCAAGCAGCAGCTGTCAGATGGCATCAGGAATGAGGCATTCCCCAGTGCAGTCACCAGATGAATCCAGGCTTTCTCCAGTGACAACCAGAGTTCCACTGGGAAAGCAGCACAGAACCAGGTTACACTTCTCCATGTGGATGGTGGCTTCTCTGGTTCCACCAGTTACTCTGAACAGGTATGGTCTGAACAGCCTGATCCTATCCAAAAAGGAAGAATCCTTCTGACACCAGGAATCCCAAGGTTTGCTTTGACCCCAGAGGCTGGAGGCTCACACATGCACAAACCAGGCTGAGATGGGCACCAGTACTACAAGCACAAGTGTCTGCATTTGTGCCCAAAAACCCTGCAGTGCTGCATTTCCTCATCCAAGGAGCTGGAGGAATCAGAATCTGAGGCTAGATCATGGGCAGAAGACTTCAGAGGAAAGGAGAAAAGGTTTCCTGAACTGGATATGGCCTTGGAAGGTGGTCATGGTCTCTGGAGGGAGAATGACTCAAGTGTCAAGAAATTATATCAGCCTGTTAATAGCACAAACCTGAACCCTGGCAGTGCTCCAGCAATTGAGGAGGTAGGAGATACTCAGCTCCTGAATACAAAGCCAGCATGATCCTAGAATCCCAGAATCATTTAGGTTGGAAAAGACCTCCAAGATAAGTCCAACCTGTGACCGATCACCACCTTGTCAACCAGACCAGAGCGCTGAGTGCCATGTCCAGCCACTCCTTGAACACCTCCAGGAACAGGGACAGCACCACCCCCCTGGGCAGCCCACTCCAATGCCTGACAACCCTTTCCATGAAGAAATTCCTCCTGATCTCAAACCTGAACCTCACCTGGAGCAGCTTGAGGCTACGATCTTAACATGAAGAACATGTTCGGAGCCCAAGATTTATTTCAAAGCTCTGGCATTGACATGGATACAAGCAGAGTTTTCATGTCAAGAGTGAACAGGAATATTTTAATTTTCCAGTTTTCACCTACCACTGCAGAGAGTAACTTCCACTTCTGAGGGTGGTGCTGGGGAGTGACCCTGCAAGCCCATGACAACCACAGAGGTGAGAAGGCTCCCACAGTCAGGCCATGGAAGGAACCTGAATAGCTGGTCCTGAAGAGCTCCCTCAGTGCACTGGGCTTTTAATTGCTAAAGGAATTTTCTTTTAAAACCAAGCAAGGGTCTCCATACTATGCAGTTGACTCTGCTGGGAAGCAAGGCTGGATCAGCATCTTTCTTAAGGATACACTTGTGGAGTTCTATCCCCTCGACTTTCTGATTTGAAGGACCAGCAAATGCCAAGAAACACACACTGAAGAAGTGTTTCAAAGTAGCAAACGGGGACAAAATACAGCAATCTTTAGGCAGAGTTCAGCTCTTACATACAGGAAATTACCTGAAGGAAATATTGAGGGGTTTATACATTCTACATAAATCTTAATATTTTACTGTGGGATAAAACAGACTAAGGAATGATGAACATTAAAAATCCCAAATAGCAAATCCCAAATAGAAAAAGGGATAAGAGGCAAATGAGAAGTTTGTAAGGGAGGGAAAGTCATGTTGACTATGCAGTACTTCAACTCTTGGAACAGAGAAAGAAACAGCAATGGATATTCTCTACCACGTGTATTTGCATATGGGGGATGGGAGAGTAGAACGTGGACAAGAGTGCTGTGGAAAGACTAAATCCTCTTGGTCAGCTTTTGCCAGCCTGGTACTGTATTTATGGATGGTGCAAAAACTAAAATGTTCCCCCATTCAAAGCAAACCACAGTCCCAGGATGAACTCCTGCACGAAGGCAGAAAACAGATGCCTTCTCTGCTCCCCAAACAGCGTTGTTCCTCCAGCACCCAACACTATCTGTTGGATTTGTTTCCAGGCTATTAAGATCCTCTCCTTTAAGAGCCCATGGCTAAGCAACACGGACAAGAGCTTTTCCCAGCTGTTTGCTGCTGTAAATCAGGAGGGATTTTCTTGAGGAAGAGAAGGAGTGAACACGCCTGTGAACGAAAAACTTTCAGAGAGGAGGTCAGGGCAGGCACAGGGAAGGTGAGCACAGCTAACAGCAAGCCAACCAGAGATTGGGAGACTGCTGGAGAGAACAGCAAGCAGACACACAGCATGACTCTGGGGCAACAGCCACAGACCTTTCCCACAGTGAAAGAGAAGAGTGACTGTGCTGCAAGAGAGGAAAAACCACAGAGAGGTTAAGAACGCAGGCCTTCCTCCCTGGAAGGGCACAAGAGTTAAGTAATTTTTCACAAAGCCTTTTATTTCTAGTCTCTAGAATAAAATACCAGCTGTCTATTTTAAGTAGCTTCAGTTCTACTTGTTCTAATTAAACTGGCCTCCCAGTTTAAGACCTTTCTTCCTCTCTCTCAGAGGTCCATAGCAAGGCACATCCTCACCCCCAGTCACTTTTCCTCTCTTTTGATCAAAATCTGTTACGACAAAAATCCTAAAGGACATAAAAGGAAACAAAGAACTCAACACAAAGCTCCTGATGTAGTTTAGTAAGAGAGGGGGGAAAAAAACCAGGAGAAGATGTGCTGCTCCATTTCTAAGTCAAGAACCAAGGAGAAATGATTTCCTTCGCTTCCAAAAAGTAACATTCTCTCAACTCCATCTGCTGGTCATAGGGATAACTGTGAAACCAAGCTGGTGTCTGGAAGCCAAACTTCACCCATTGTGTTCTTAATTCATGTAGAAATGCTAGATTTACTGGTATGTCCACAAAGGAACCATCCATCACCACCCCTGGAACAGGCAGCACTGGGGGGAGCACAAAGCCTCAGTGAGCGCGATGGAAAAGTCTACCAGGGTTCTCTCCACTGACAGCTCATTCTGGAGCCTGCACATTCCAAAACCAGGAGCCTGCTGGCTCCTGAACAGGGTGCACACTGTGCTGAGTGCCCAAGAGCAGAGTATGGCTCCCTTCCCCAGCCCAGGGATCCTGCATGATCTCACAGCAGCAGAGCACTGCCAGTCCTGCATCGAACCATTTAAGTGACGCTGAATCTCAATAACGTGTCACCAAAACTTCCAACAACATGAGAAGCAACATTTCTCCTTTGGAAACAAGCCTTTCACTCAAGATTTCAAGCTGCCCATCCTGTAAAGAGAACTGATTCTGTAGCAGTCATACAAATTAAGTGCTAATATGCTGTTTGGATCCACCACTGAAACAAAACAAACAGAAAAATCAATCCATCCTGCTGGCGCTGAAAATTAATACCTTAATGCTGACCTTTTAATCATTTTAATACCATAAGGTTTGTTCTTCTTTTCTAATTAAAGAGATTAATCCAAATGTGCTTCTCAGGGTGTAGTGTAAGGTCATGCTTGGAACACAGGCTGCAACGAACTAACACTTCTGAGACCCACTTTATTGGGAAGGGAAGAGAGTGCTGTTCTCAGGAGAGTGGTAGCCTGAATCTGGATCAAAAAAACCCAAATCCACAGCTGCAGCACATTTGTCCTGGCTGCCAGGGTCATGCCTGGCAGTGGTAAAGCTCCTGGTTAGTGTTGTGGACAGGGGTGTCACACAACAATTAGAATAAAGTGGGTTAAGAAACTCACTCTTTCACTTTTGCAGCCCACCTGTAAGGTGTAAGGCTGAAGACTGAAAGGAGCATTTAAAAAATATCACTTTTCTGGACTTTGAGGTCTTCAGATAATGGCTGCACCTTTCTATTTCCTCTTTTCTTATTTAAATACTTTTCTTATTTAAATATTATTTTATGGAAACCAGTGTTCAATGCCATGTTGCAATCTGGTTTCCTGCCACAGATATGCCACATATCACCAGTGTTTGCATTCACATGGGCTTGTCTCTCACATGGAATAGTACTTTTGGGGCCCTTTTATGATAAGAATAGTACAGAGGGCTGGTTTAGCAAGATATGTGGTTTCAATCATCCCACAAAAGACCCTAGAGGTTTTTATTTTTAAAATATGTAGTTGTTCTTTCACTTGCTGTAGTAGATGGAGTCTGAGCTGATCCTCCCTGGGTTCATTTTTGATAGATGTTAACATAACAGTCCTGCCTCCCTCAGGGTACAGGACAGGCCGTGTCTCCAGCAGATCACGCACAAGGCCAAATACATTAAATAAACCATCATCTCCAGGGTCCTGAAACACCCCAGGACACAGAAATGGCAAAGGGACTGTGGCAAGAAAGCATGGTATGATTGCTCCACCACTGCAGCTCTGCTCTGGGGACCTGCCTCTGTCACAAGCTGCTTTTCACAAGTGCCACTCGGGTCACATCTTAGTTGCCCAATGTGAGAGACAGAAGTCACTTTGATGTGTGCTCCTATAACTCAGTGAATGCCATGAGTGTTATTTTACCCTCAGATAACGTCTTAACATATGAAATAAGGTTTAGCAACTCAGAACCTACAAACCTCAGGCTCTGAGTCAGCAATTCTTCCAGTCTTACTGTGTTTAAAACTAGGGCAACACATCTTTATCTCAGAGAGGAGCTGTGAAAATTAACTAATCCTAAATGTTAGGCCTGTTCCAGTGCTGGCTGCCACGGGAAGGACCATTCAGAAACGACTCGAGTGAAATAAGTTACAATGTACACCCAACAATGCCCCCAGCCACACACCGAGCAGCAAAACCAGAACTGAATGTTGACTGTGTGCTCTTTCCAAGGGCTCTGTTCATATTGTTCACTGAGTAAAGCAAAGTCCCTGTGGAAGGAACAGCATATGGCCATGGATGTGCTATTACCAAATAATTACACTGCCTTACCCACTGCTGCCAAATAAAGGTTAAATTTTAACAAGTGTGACATTTCCTTTTAAATTCTTGGCTTTACAATAAAAATGTTTGGATGGAAACTTCAGTTTTTACAGTTCCACCCCTGTCAGGACCATCATCCCTCTAAGCCACATGTGAGCCATGAGCTGAGACCTTTTGGCTTGACAGCATCACTGCCTTTTGGCTGAAATGGCCATTACTCTCCATTTATTGGACACATGAAGCTTTTGACACCTGAGAAACAAAGAAAGATGGTTCTGACTGTTCTCTCAGCTGATGTTTTTGACATTTTAAAGAAACTGCAATTGATAGTACTGGGAAAGTTTCCCTTATTTTCCTCTGTCTCTTGGACAAGATGGGAGAAAGGAAACAGCTTTTTCTTTTATTTCTCTCCCACCACGAAACAAACCTTGATGGCAAATGCCCTTTTCACTCCACCTGAATATCTGCCACTGTATCTTATACTAAAATAAGTGAGTATATTAAAATTTAGGCTTCCCAAAACCTGATATTTAAAATGAGCACAAAATTGGGCTTCAAGATCACCCAGTCCCTGAGATGAATACAGCACTTTGGGGAGACCTGCAGGTTCCTTGCAGGATCAGGACAATAATTCACTTGCTTCACACCTGATCCAAAATTTTTAAAAACAAATTTAGAGTAGTCATGCAGCAAATTGTCTTTTACAAATTTCCTGCACGAGTGCAAGTGGTATTTCAAACATGGTTTTAAATACGAGTCACCAGCTCCCTTCCATAATCATAAGCAGTAAATGACAGATGATATTAAACAACGATCTCACAGTGTGACTACAGAAAAATTAGAAGTGATCCTTTAAAATCAGGAGAAAAAGGGAAGTTTCTTACATCCTGTTGCCTCTCATACAGAGCCAATTGGTGACAGGCAGGTAGCAAACTCACTGATGGAAGGACAAGCATTGGTTGTGCCAAAAAATAGTTGGTTTTTGATTTAAATTAAAAAATAGGTAATTTGCATCTTATGGAAGGTTTAACAAGTTTCTATAGTAACTGCTATCATGTATAAGAATATAAAATGCAACATGCTGGGGTTTCCATAGAAACAACACAAGCAGTTTGATTAATACGCAACATCCTGAGACAAATGGGAATATTTAATTTCACTTTATAAAGAAAACTCGAGTAAACAGAGTACTACAAACTTGTAAGGTATCCTAATAAGAACTGTCCTCATAGGCTTGTGAGCTGCAAGTTGTGCACAATATGAAGTGAGAAGCATGTGGGGTGTTTACTACAACAGGCTAAAAGGATATGAGGCTCCCTTCAGTTCAGGAAGGTGATGATGCATCCAACACATTCTAATTGACAAACAGAACTTAAAGAAGACATTTTTATCTGGTTTGAAACTAAATGTACCAGACAAAACAGAAGGATGCAATGCAATTCTTGTAACAGAACACTGTGACTGTTCAGAAAGTCAAACTACAGCATAATAATGTACACGAAGGAACCACGGGGCAACGCTGGTGCTTAAAGGGGAAGTGATTTGATAATGTTGCAGAAGCTGGATCACCCAAGAATTCAGAAAGCACCATGAAGAGGTAAAAAATGCTGGAAGCAGCAGGTCCAACTCACCATGTTTGGCACACTGGTGACGGGAGTACTCTTGATGTCGGCAGGAAAGGGAGACAGACTATTGGCCATGCCTGGCTTGTTCGGTAACTGAGGGGTCACTCCTGTAGCTCCCATCTGCTGCCCTCCAGTTTGACTGAAAGGCTGCCCAAAGGGACTAGTGTTACCTGCCATTCCCATCTGGAAAAGAATGAATGAAAGGATTAGAATTGCTGTGATTCCAAAGGGACATTAAAAAAAACCAACAAAAACCAAAACCACACATTAAATATCCATCTTTGCATTCACAGAGACCAAATTCTAGTTTAAGTTGCTCAATATTAAATTCTCAATAGTAAATTCACAATTTCACAACTTTAATCAAGTTAAAATGTATTTTAAAAAGATGTTTTACAAATATATACAGCTGTGTGGGGCTGAAGTCTTGCAATTCAACTTACAAAAGCAAAGGCAAATACTAGATTATCCTTCCCAGTCTGCACTGACAGAAATTACATTTTCCAACACTACAAAAGCTTTTGAAGACCCAACAAACCTCAACTCCTGTGATACTTTGTGCATTCTGTGCACAAAGCATGACTTTGTACACAGTCTAGACAAGAAGGGAGGGGAATACACAGAGGCATCGAGCAAATGGTTATCAGCTTATGTTTTGGTGCTTGAGAAGTGTCTGAGCAAAAGGACATCTATCCAAGGCTGACATCCTTGACAAATGACACCCCAAAACTCCTCGAGATTACCAAGTAGAAACACAACTACCCCTGAATAAACAATCCCTGTTCATCCAAAGAGTCCCTTGGCCTGCAGGAGTCTCCCCAGTGGTGAAATCTCTGTTGCTGGAGCTACTTGATATCACATTAGACAAAAGGTCCTGAAGACATTTTAGCAGGAATTTACTTCTCCCAAAGAGGATGACTAAGACTAGGATCCTTCTTGCTCACCTCAAAATAAAGAGGAAATTTCAGTCACAGAACCATTCAGGTTAGAAAAGACCTTCAGAACCATCAAGTCCAATCTGTGACCAATCACCACCTTGCCAACCAGACCAGTTGTTTCTTAAACACTTCCAAGGGATGGTGATTCCATCACCTCCCTGGGCAGCTGTGCCAGTGCCTGACAACCCTTTCTGTGAAAAAATTCTTCCTGATATCCAACCTAAACCTCCCCTGGCACAACTTGAAGCCATTTCCTCTTGTCCTGTCCCTTCTTCTCTGGGAGCAGAGCCCGACCCCCACCTGGCTCCCCCCTCCTGTCAGGGAGTTTTAGAGAGTGAGAAGGTCCCCCTGAGCCTCCTTTTCTCCAGGCTGAGCCCCCCCAGCTCTCTCAGCTGCTCCTCACAGGACATGCTCAACAGATCCCATTTGTTCTTTCCCCTGCCCCGCACTGGGAGGATTTCTAGGTGACTTTATCACCCATCAGAATGTCCTAAATATAAATCCGATCCCTGAGCAAAGTCTTTACTTGAAATATTAAACTGTATTTTCCTCTTCCCTTGAGCTCCCCAGCCTTTCCTTACACAGCACAGTAGTTTTCTACGTCCTGCTCTCTTCTCTTCCCTTCCCAGCAGGGATTCAGGAGGACTATTCCCGTAGCTGGAAGAAGGACCGCACACATCAGCTTATCACTGCAACAGCCTCATAATAAGGGATTACTCAGTGGGTGCTTTTCATGCTTACAGGAGTCAGACTGAACGAGTGAGCATTGATGAAGCCCCAGTTACGAGCAGTAAATTCCACTGGGGCAGAGTCCAATAAACACAGTTTGACTGGGCCTTGTCCCCTTTGGCCATGTACTTTGTACCCTCTGGTTTCAGACAGCTGGCCCAGTTGCCCTCCGAGCAGCTTCACGTGAGGAAACCCTCCCTTTCCCTGCATCCTGCCCAGTGACTGTTGCCAGATTTGGGCCTTTCTTCACTGTACAAGACGTTCTATCTTCACACATTAAAAAGAATCCCAAAAGCTGTCACTTGGCAATGTAAGAGGTTATCAAGTACGTGTTCCAGAGTAAAGCTGAATAATTCAAACAGCGTATAAGACCAAAAAACAGCATCTAAAGTTTAATCCTAAGACTGCTCTTAATGAGAAGTGGTATTGGCTACTATCACATGGCACAAGTATCAAGAATTTATTTTCTGTATTTGTGTTTGTTTTGTTGACTGCATGCTCAAAGAAATTAGTTTAATTATTATTTATTACACTATGGGTTTTGGCAGCTCTTATCTGAAGAATTAATAGCAAAGCATTTAATAAAATTCCCCACTAATTCAGACAAGGTATGAGAAAGGATCGACTGATAACTACAGCTGCTCATTAATGCTCTCAGGGTCTATCAGATTAAGAGTGAGCAAAATTTCTGAAACTAAAAGGGAGATTCTAAGAAAGATTATGACCAACTACTGAAACTTTTCAGAAGCCAGAAACAGGAATAGTAACTGTTGGGTTGTTATTCAGCTTCCCTGTGTCTAATTCCCAACTACAAACTTCATCTGTCTGTGGAAGGATTTGGCCCTTCCAGTCTTCTTCGATCTTGCTTTGAAGTTTGGAGGAGGTTTTTTTGAATGGAATAACATACTGACTACTCTGGCAACCACCACTGTGCTACAACTTCCTACGAGCCCTTGGAGTCACCACCAGCACTGTAAGAGCCGTGGTGAGCCCAGACTGGGAGACAGGAATGCTGCAGACACAGTATTATTTCCAAGGCTTCCATGGCCCTACTCAGGCCAGTGCAAGCAGAGCCCTCCTTGGATCTGGCAGCTCATGGGTGGAGCAGACTCAGGCACCAAGCAGGAGATAGAAAAGGCTCAGTGCAGGCAACAAAGATGCCCAACATGGATGTGCTGAGCTTGGCAGCCTGGTGTGGAAAGATACTGGCAGAATATTTACAGCTGAATTTTCAAAATGCAGAAGAGAGATTTTCTTTAGGCGGTGAGAATGCTGAGCAAGTTTTACATCAAATTTAAGTCTCACTCCAAAAGGAACAGAGAGGTGTTCCTCATCTCATTATCAGGGAAGAGTAACACTTTCATATTGAAGTGTTTAAAAATAGATTTTTTGAAAAAGTATTACAAATATTTTGGTCTCAGAAGACAAAGAACAGAAACATTAATTTTAATTTTGTTAAAACTCTAAACCTCTAGCACGTCCCCAAAGCACCAAGGACCTGAAATCCTAACAGGTACCACCACATGGGTGCTTCATTTTATTTTAACATTTCCTTTTCGATAGATCTTGTTATTAAACATATCACAACTCACTATGACAACAAAGTAATCTTTCAAGTCTTCCAAACTGAGTGCTTAATAGGATGAGGATAATTTTTCCTACTCCAGGTGGTCATTAAGTCATAAATACTTGTTTGAAATTTTAAGAAGTGTCTTGCTGTTCTTTGAAACCCAGCTGGAAGCGGAATAGCTTCAATTGAAACTTTGTATTTTGGTAAACCTGCTCTCGGCCACATTGTATTTCAGAGTCCAAAGCTGTGCTTCCATAAGGAAAGGGAACCTAAGGCTAAACAGTTATACCAGTCCATAACTTTAATAAAATAGCATAGCTTGATAACATGTTAAAACATTAGACATGCCTTTTAACCTATGCTTCATTTTTGTAAATTAATGCCAACGAAATAAACTGCCAAAGACTTTTTTTTGTTTGAAGCCCATTTACAAAAAATAATCTGAAAAGGTGGAAAGACCTTTTTTATGTGGCAATCCCTGAAGTAAACAGAGAGACAAAAACTCATCACAAGATGAGTTCATCAAAACTGATGGATGCTTGTTTCAGGGGGTTTTAAACTCAGTTATTCCTGGAGTTAAGATTAACAGGACTGTGATTTCCAGAGACTAGGAGTGCACAATACAATGCAAGACCTACTCTAATGAACTCTTATCTATTTATAAGAGCTTCCAACCAAGTTGGGATCGATGAGTTTTAGTGGTAGAACAACCTGCTGCCAAACAGCATCAAGATCCACAGTGTTCCAGAGCTGTTACTGGTGCCCTGAGGGGCAGCTTGGAATGTATTCCAGCAGCAGCCACCTCCAAACACAGCCAGGTAGGGACTCCAGCAAAGCAAACCTCTGTCAGCTCCTCCCTGGTGGGAAGGCAGCAAACAGGAGGTGGAAGGAAAGGAAGAATTAGGAAGTCACACGGTGAAAGACACCCAGTGAGCGAGGAATTAACCGCAATTCCTGGTTAATGATCGGAACTCCGAGCTCAGTGACTTCTGTGGAACTTTAAACCACGGCTGACTGAAATCTCAAAAGATAACTGGTAAATATAAGCAGAGGATTGAGTCTGTAAGTAGTAAAGATTTTAGCCTGCTTGTTCATTCTGCAAACTGAAACCTGCAGCTCCGAAGCAAAGGACTCGAGGCTCAAACGCCGCAGCTCCTGCCTCTGCCCCCAGGTTTTTTCCCCGTGTGAAATGAGGGGGCAGGTGGGGGGAAGAAGATACTGAGAGACCTTTGTTTTTATATTTCTGAAACAGAACTGCCATCCCAAAATAGGGGAAGATTACCAGGTAATTACAAGTCATCAAAGAAGATAAACAGGTAAGAACACGGAGTTAACAGCCTGGTAAGAACGGTAGTTTTCATGGGGAACTCTGAGCCATCACAAAGATTTGTATTTGGCTTAAAGTTTGCTAAATTCCCTTTCCTGAAAGGAACGAAAGCGAAAAGCAATTCAGTGTGAGTTGCTTCTTTTTCCACGTGCAATGAATGGGCTGGGACGTGCCTGCCTGGGCTACTCCAGCTTCCACAGTCAGTCAGTGCATCTCCACCGCAAGAGCTGAAAGCTTCTCTGAAAACCTGGGTGATGCTGCTGTTCACTCCCAGTTTGTTCTAAGCTTAAGGATATTCTCTTCCTGTTGCCTTCTCCTCTTCCCTCTCAGTTCATGTCCCTGTTGCAGCCACCATTTTTGGCAGCCACGTTCCCTGTGCTCCATCCCTTTTCATCCCCCTTCATCCTCCACAGCTCACGTTTTCTACTTTTGTTTCTGTGTTACAGTTCTGGGCAACTCTTGCTTCTTGCCCAGCTCTTTGTGGTCACAACTCCATGACTTCTATCCATCAGATCAAAAGCAGACTTTTTCCCACACAAGGTGTTTTCTAGGCAGCTGTTCCACCAGCTGCAGCCAGGGAGATGCAGAGGTGCATCCCAAGCACAAGTCAAGGCTAAAGGTGCCTGAAGAAGGAACACAATTAATGCAGGACATCAGCTTAAAACACATTATTTCTGCTCTAAAACAGTTCTTCTCAGAAATATGGTAATGACACGCTCTTTTAATGGAAGAGAAGCATTTAATTTAATAATTCTGCTATCCCAGAAAGACAAGCAGATTCTGTTCCCTTTTTTATCACTATGGCAACTCTCTAAGATCCTGGAAACTATTACCCAGCGTGGATAGGAAATGGGGTATTGCACTCTACTCTCACAAGACAAGGAATGTACAAACTTCCAAGCTGAAAAGAACCCCCAACACTTAAAACCTTTGTTCAGCTGACTGGGACCACCCAAGCCACCACCCTGCAGCCTGCTCTGAGCAGGCGTTGGAGGCACTTCTCTTGTTTTGCTTTTTAGGTCTTTTCAGAGCAGAAGAGCAGTTCTGTTTCCTCTAATTCCTGGAGTTTCATAGACATTATAGAGCAAGGCTGTGATCAAATCTGAACCTCATCCAAGGGTACAACTTGGACGTGGTATGACAGAAGTTCACCAATCCAGTTTCCAGGATACCTTAGGAGCAGCCTGAATCTCCACACTTGCTTTTTCTTCTGCTTTTCAATTTTTTTTCCTCCCTTCTTCAGCACCACCGACACACTCCAGTACCTCTTCCTCCAGCCCAGCATCAAGGAGCTACTACCTCTTGTACACCAAGTGTTCAGGCTGCAAATAAATCCTGTCCTTTCCTCCTCTTCTAAGTTTTTATTAGCTGTCCCCTCATCTCCAGCACCACAGCCCATTGTCTCACTCCAGCAGTCCAGGTTACTCCATTATCACATTCCTCTGGGGTTCCCAGGACATGCAGTGAATACAACAGGCTGCAAACCCCATTGTCTGTTACAAGCACATCATTTCCTACTCACAATCCCTTTTTTAGCTCCCTCTCCAACCAGCTGTCATAAAACACACAACTGTACACAGTTCTGCTCCTTGCTACCCCTTTTCCTTTGGGAAATTCTGCTCTCTTCTGTCACCCCAACCCACCTTTCACTCCAACATTTCCAAATTTAACAAAAGGTCTGACAGGACAGACTGAATTCACTTTCAGTTTTCCTGTGAGAGAGAAAGCACCTGCATTTGCAGGCATGTGCCAAGGAGCAGCACTCACCTCTGTCACACTCCTGGGTTTGTATCTTGCGCCACCACTGCCTACAAATGCTACAAATTATTATTTGTTAATGTTACAAAATATTATTATTTCTTTAATTAGCTGGTCCGGTCAGATTTGTCCAAAAAATAAAAATGAAACAAAAACTCAAACCAACAAACTTATCTCCAAACTAAATGTTGATCTTCATTAAGTTTTGAAGCACTGATTCTGTACAAAAATGGAAGAAGGTTACTCTGGCCAAGTATTTAAAATCAAAATACTACCATTGGATTTGGACTAGCCTTACAGTAGAAAAGATACTGAAAGGTTGATATGAGAATCAAAGCACTCAAAGCAGCACGGGCTCAGTGGAAAATAAGCCTGGCTGAAGTAATCTGATTATGATCCAATCCTGTAAACTAAAAATAGTTATCGTTAATATTCATTTCAGTATCTGCTGAGTATCTAACTAGAAAAGAAGCCTGGAAAGAAAGGAAGGAAGCTAGACAAGCTTGGCTGGACTTGGAGAGCCATGAATCGGCAAAATGCTTGAAGAACAAATCCGAGCTCTCAATATGCCAACAGGAGGGATGAAAACTCCACTGGGTGAGGGGAAAGCAACATCATCACGTGTTTGGAGTGACGTGAATGCTGCTGCAGAAACGACCAACATGCTCTATGAGTACTTCAAGAGTGACAGGTAAAAATTACAGGACCCAGAGATGCTTAAAGAACTATTCAAAGGACTAAAAGGCATGGCTAAAGACAGGCTAATTGCAATCTAATAGCCTAATTTATTTAGCTTACTATTTAAGCTTATTAATTTGCTTATCTTATTAAGGCAAGGATTGAAGTGATCCCAAAGTACTGATTTCAGGAATAAAAAGGTGATCTCACAAATATTTCTTATTTAGCAAAGACATATAAACAGGTAAGAGCTGAAGCTCTGTAGCTTCAAAGAAAAAATTAGAAAAAAATGGAAGTGACCAAATACCACTGAAATTGTTAAGGCTATATTAATGTTTTATTTAAATAAGGGGTGCTTCTATTCATTAACAGGAATTAGCTCACAAAAATCATAAGGCCTCTAATCAGAGGTATCCTGATTTTGTATCACTTTTATTTTCATATGCTTAATTCTTTATTAAATGGAACCTGCTACTGGAAAGATTACAAGTTCCCTTCTGCTTGTCTAAAGACAACACAGAAAGGTGAGATGAAAAAGTTAACTCGGGAAGCAAAAATATTCTGAGACCTTGACCAAAGTCCTTTAGTCAAACCCAGGGACAAGTAGCAAAGGCCAGGAAAGCTGAGGTGAAGAAGAGAAGCCAAAACCTGAATCAAACTATTGCATCCCCTGTGCCCCACAGGGCCGTGTTACTGAGCAAGGCTGAGCAAAGCCTCAGGTGGCTGCTCTTCCAATGCCATGGGATCACAGACACGATGGAACTGCAGCACAGAATTCCACCCATTCACCCAATCCAGCAGCAATTCAGTCACCCCTCAGGCTGACACTGACTGCAGGATCACAAACCAGTTCTGTTGTCAGTTAAACATCCTCAGGAAACTGTGCTTAAACAACAGTGCCGTGACAATCAGTGCCCCATCTCCCCTCCCTTCCTCAGATCAATTTTTCTCTAATCACTTTGGAAGTCTCTGGTCAGTTTGACCCATTTTTGTTAATGGTCTCACAGATAATTAAGTTCCCAAGACTGCTGAGCAGAGAGATGGACAGGTAGATTATGACACTGTCCTGATTCCAGCCAGTGCTTCCAAGTGAGCACTCGACTCTGGCAATATGATCACCTTTTTTCCTCCCTCCTAACCTGCACCTCGGCTGTGCAAAGACTTCCAAGGTTGTGGACAGGTTTGAAAGTCTTAAGCAAACTAGAGAGGAAATGTCCCATGTCCTGCCAGTATGGACCAGAGCCTCTGCTACTGGGAGCAAGTGCCCCCTGATCGAGAGAGAGGACACACACCACGAGGTAACATGGTGTTACCTGCATGACCATGGAAAGGACGTGAGGAAGTGGGATGCACCACAGATATGTGAGCTGAGAAGAACAACAACCCCCACAGGAAATTGTTCAAGGATAAATGCTGCTCCAGTTCCCAGTGGGCAGGTCCTAGGACAGAACAGGAGGGATGATGGCAATTCTGAGCCTCTTGAAGGGACCTGTGGTTCATATTTATACGTGAGCACTGAGTTCTGTGACCAGAACCAGAGGGGCTGTGCCTCCAGTTGGGGAGAGGAAAGGGACAATCAGAGCTATCAGACTGTGTGGATCCAATGGCACATCAGACCCACAAGAGTACAAGGCTTTAGCTGAAACCAGCACACAGTGTACCCTGATGCCATCGAGATAGGTAGGGGCAGAATCCATCTCTGTTTCTGGGGTGGCAGAGGGATCCCACGAGCTGACTGTACTGGAAGCTGAAGGGAGCCTGACTGGGAATGAATGGCAAACCCACCCCACTGTGACTGGTCTAGAGGCCCTGGGCATCCTTGGCACAGCTTACCTCAAGAGAGAGTATTTCAAGGACCCAAAAGGGCATTGCTGGGCTTTTGGGATAGCTGCTGTGGAGACAGCTGAATACCTTGCCTGGCCTCTCAGAGGACCCCTCTGCTGTGGGACTGCTGAGAGTTGATGGACAACAAGTACTGATCTCTGCTAAACAGTGCAGTGTCAGCAGCAACCACAGCAGCCAGGACTCCGTGACCCCCAGCCAGGAGATGATTCATGGAGTGGAAGCCAGGGAGAGCTCAGCAAGGCTCACTCCCTCTTTAATAGTCCCACATGGCCAGTGTGTAAGCCCAGTGCAGAGTGGAGACTGATGGGGACTACCATGGCCTGACCACAGTCACAGCACCACCGACTCCCAGAGCCCCAGGCCAGGGAGCAGGGGATGGAGTGGGGGGATCACATTCCCTGTCCTGCACCAGCCTCTGGGAAAGGTGAATGGTGCAACAGACTGTTAAAAACCACACTGAAAGCAATGGGGGTGGGACCTTCTAACACCAGGATCTACATTCAGCAAAGGCCATCCTGTTAGTCAGAACTAGAGGTTCCACCACCTGAGCTGGCCCTGCCCAATCTGAACCTCCAGGTACTACAGAAGGGGACAAACCCCCTCTGGTGCACATGAGGAATGTGTTAGGAAAGACAGTTTGGATCAAGCCTTGCCTCAAGCACGGGCAAACCCACCCATGGGATTAGTCTGGCTCAAGGACCTGGGTGCACTTGGTGGGTGATGCAGGGGGACAGAGAAACACGTTTTTTTCCTCAAGGGGATTTTGGGTGAGAACAGTCTGTAATGTTGCACTGTATGATGTTGGTTGCTGAATGACACTGCCACTGTGTGCCAGAACTGCCATGGACAACGAGGATGGACTGCTCCAGATACACCAGTCCTGAGCTCCTTTTGCACATCACCCCTCCTGCCCTGGGAGACATTTAGGACAGATGGAACCCACAGTCCTGGACTAACTGAACTCAACAGACATCCTGGAGGGATGGTCATTGACTGTGGAAATGACACCTGTGCTTGTGTATATACAGATATATATTAACATATATTATATATAGTTGGAAGGTGTAGGATCTGGGCATGACAGAGATGGTACAGAATAAGGGGTGGATAATGTCCTGGTTCCAGTCAGGACAGGGTTCATTTTTGCAGTAGCTGGGAGGGGGCATGGCCAGGGCAGGGAGGACCAGCACTAAACTGGGGAATACCCTTCCTAAACCAGGACAGATTAACTCAGATTAACATCTCCATGAAGGAAAGCACAGACCTCTGCCATCACCCACTGCATGGAGCAGCAGACCCAGCACCCAGGGCTCTGCAGGAGCCACCATCATCGCCAGTTTTGTCCTGTCAGCACCTCAGGGATTATCTGAGGACATAGGAGGGAGCTGAAAGCTCGATAGGGAACAGTTCAGAAGACCCCTGAGGAGAGGTACTGTGAAGAACTGCAGCTTCAATAGTGGCAGTGAGGACACACAGACAATCTACTGATTATGCTACTCTCTGCCCTGTTTTGGCAATAGAAAAATAAGAAGGTCAGAGCCTTTTTTCCCCCACCAAACTGTTCCTACACCTCCGAATCTGACAAGGAGGAACTCAAAAAGTCAGCCTTTTACTGAGCCACCACTACCTCTGTATTATTCTCAGCTTAGTCTATGGTATAAAAGCTAAAAATCAATTTAACTGTAAGCCCCAGATTAATAATTTAAATTATTTCAGAGAACAGAACATGCATGTCATAATTAAAGAAAAGAGAGAGAACAGAGGCATTTTAGATCTGATCTCTTTTGATAAGAGGCCAGATCTTCACAAACTAATAGCAGTGTTGAAGAGTCACATACGTGAGAGCTCGGCTGTTCAGCAGTGTAAATTGCTCTAGTAAAACACATCTTCTACTCATCACTGCTTTCTTCTAAATCCCTGGATTTGCAAGGAGGGATGTTCTCCCTGCTTCCTCCAACACTTCCTTCCAGTGTTGAACAAATGAAACAAGCCTGGGTGATATAACATATAAGTGCTGAGGACACACTAACTGCTTCCACCTTTCAAGAGCTGCTATAAACTCTGCTGCTGTTCCCTAAACGCCTCAGCTGGAACTTCAGGGTTACACAGAATCAACACCTCCAGGCTGACAGAGCAGATGTGCACAAACACTCCAACCCTGAGTAACCCCCTGGCTACTCAGCATCATCCAAAACCCCCAGTTATGCCACCGAGATGTCAGGGACATTTTTCTACTCCCTCTCTCTTTTTCTTCTATAAAATAGAGCAAGCTGGCATGAAATGGGAATCCTGCACTTCCCACTATGACCCACAGATCCAAGCTACACGACAGGGATGATTCAGAACTTCTGGACATGCCATGTACCCTTTACTTCCCTCTTAACAACAAAACCAGTCACTTAATATCCATTATTAGATTAACCCTTCAAATCGTTTGTCATCGAATTACCACACCTACCTCAAACCAGGGCTTTCAACATGTAACTTGGTTAAAGAGCTCAGCATTTTGTTCCCTCTTTCTCTCTTCCCATCCACTGAAATGCTTTTGCTAACAAGCAGCACGTCACCTTGCTTGGCTTAAATAATTTTAACTTCCTTTTTTGGCGCTTTCCTCTCTCTCTCTCTCTCTCAAGACAAGGAAATCAGGCAGTTGGGTGTCTGAGGTGCTCAGAAGTTACAACTGAAGTACACAAAGCACCGTGAATGAAAGAGGACCTTAGAAATTCAGACTGACAGATAATTCAGCTGCTCTTCAGGCTGTTAGTGACAGTGAAAGAGGACAGAAGGGCTTATTTCTGCTTTCCAGAGCGGTAACTCAATGAGACAGGGACCTGTGCCATCTGCACCACTTCACTGCCGGGTCCCAGGTGAGTGTAACACGAGTTCCAGAGCTACTACAATCTGGCACCAACCCCCTGGAGTTCCCCCCTGCTCCGTGCCTTGTGCTGCTGCCACGACTCCCACCGGTGCTCTGACCAAAGAGCAGCTTTCCAGCCGAGGACTTCACTCTTTGGACTCTTATCTCCCTCTGGAATGCAGCACAGCTCTCCAGCAGGATGCAAGGTCCACCTCCCCGACCACGGCTCTCGGAGAAGCCTAAGAGACAGGTCCATCAGGAATTGAGGCTCGTTTGGGAAGGGGGCAGCCAGGCTTGCTTTACTACGCTGGCATCATCTTGCATCTGTTTACTGACAAAAAAAAGTAAGTCTCTACTAATTACTATTTCATCCTATAGTAACGTGTTCCAAGAGAAAGTCACCACGGCACTTGGAATGTATATGCCAGAGGGACAGATGGAGAGGCAAGGAAAAGATTAATCATTTTATGGCAGAAAGCCAGTGGTGGTACCAAAAAAAAAAAAAAAAAAAAAAAAAGAAAAAAAAAGTGAGTTCAGGTTCAGTGCAAGAATGGGGGCAATGCTGGTATCTGAGCTGAGGTGAGAGCTCACCTAAACCAACCTGCAGGTTTGGCAGTTGGACAAAATACTCATTTAAAAATACTCACTTTTAAAGTCAGTAACAAGAATGCCTTATAAAAAGTAACATTTCAAGAATCAGTTCTGAGAAATAAATCATGATCTGGCTCCCAGCGTTCAGAGGAAGCCGAGCCTGTGCTCCCAATCTCCACTCTCCCTCCTCTTTAATCTAACTTCTATAACCAAAGCCCCAACAAATCCATGAAGCAATTATTGTCCTGTTCTTCAGTAGTAAGCTAACTCAGAACAATACTCAAATGCCCAGGAATAACTAATTTACATCGTCCTTTAGTACAAAAGATTAGGTAAAATGAAAAATAAAATTTTAGAAACCCCATTAAGAGGAAGACAGGTGTTTTATGACCAGTTGTAATAAGATTTGAAATTCTCTTCCAAGCATTTCACAGAGGTCAAAGACAAACTTAAGTACTCAAGGACCATTAAATAAATGAACAAATGTTTCCCCATAATTACTGAAACACAAAAGACAAAATTTCGTGGGAAAACACTCTTTACAAATGACTGGATTTTTTATATTTAAACATTGAAATACATAGAGAATAAACTCTTAATACATTTAACTAGAAACCAACCTTTTCCAGGAAAAGAAAATGAAATAATCATGTGCTTGCACTGTTAGATGCCTGGAGAAAGAAAATGTCTCCAAAATTCTGCACAAGCCCGAGTACAAACACAATGGAATATTCTACAACTCCAGCACTAAGTAGCACTGTCATACTTATGAATAAAGAACAAAGCTCAGAAGATTTACTCTGTAACGAGTGTCACCTCTGCAAATAACAACTTCAAAGCTCTAATGGATAATTAGCCACAATTGATCAATGTATTCCAATTGCTTCAAGAGCTCTTATGAGTGCCAAGCAGAACAAGTGGTTTTCTTCAGATAAACAAGAACTATTCTTGGTACACAGGAACAGAAACTTTACCAGAACCACAAAATCAACTAAAGATGTTTCGAAGGTTTGTTTCATCAAGAAAATCTGGTTTGGACACTAAGAGTAATTCAACAACAGTTCAGAGGATCCCAAAAGACCGAAATTCAGTGAAGATACACCTTGACAGACACTTGATTGTATACTCACAGGTCAAAATCTTTTATGAGTTACTTCTAGAAAATGCCTCAGTGTGAACTAAACCATGTTACAGTCACACAAAAGCAGAATTTTATAAAACAGGTTCTTAACTGAGTATCTGTCCTCCCCCAGTTCCTATACCTCATCATCATTAAGCCAAATGAAAAACGAGTTTAGGAATTAGACAAGGGGCAATGGTTTCCCATTGACACAGGGCAGGGTTAGATGGGATACTGGGAAGAAATTCTTGGCTGTGAGGGTGGGGAGGCCCTGGCACAGGTTGCCCAGAGAAGCTGTGGCTGCCCCATCCCTGGAAGTGTCCAAGGCCAGGTTGGACGGGGCTTGGAGCAACCTGGGCTGGTGGAAGGTGTCCCTGCCCATGGCAGAGGTTGGAATGAGTTGGACTTTAAGGTCCCTTCCAACCCAAACCAGTCTGGAATTCTATAAATGCAGGTTTCTAAATCAACAGGAAATTCAAACCGTGTCCATGCTCCTTCCTTTATTTCCTGATATTGGATATGAGCATTTCAAAAAGTACCCAAAAGGCCCCAAAAGCATTGACAGCTGTGTCTGGCAGCACCTCAGCAATTCAGGAGTGCCTATAGCTGGCTGGAGACAGCCAAGTAAAAGAAGAGCACGTCATGCTCCAAAAATTTAGTATTATAAGGAATAAGCTGTTTTGGTAAGAAAAAGCAGCAGCACTATTTAAGAGATTCTTTCCCCATTTATCTCCCAGAAGCTGGCCAAGGATACATTATCCAGCATTCCCTGTGATGTGATATTCCATAGGGAGGGGAAAGGCAATCATAGCTCTGCAGAGTAAGAGCAACTGGAAAAGTATCTCAAAAATATAATGAAAAGAGCTATTCTGTGTCATTGCTTTACAAAGTATACTCTCCTTGAGAGACATGAATCCTAAAGGGAAAGCAGGCACACTGAAGGGAGAGACTGTGCCTCTAAAAGAAGTAACTATTCAATCCAGGAGGAAAATCAAATAAGACAAGAAACAAACTCACACTACAGGTTACATTAAATGCATTAAAAGAAACAAAAAATCAATGGTGCTTACTCAAAACAACCACTTAGCACAAATATCACAGCCTGACATTAACAGCAACTATGGAGAAACGTAACTATAAATAATTTACGCCATTAAAATAATTTTTAAATATCTTTAAGAGCAAAAATATGCTTGTTTTGAAACACCACACTGACTTCAAGAGCTACTGTGACATTTCCAGTCCTTCTATAAAAGGTGCTCTCCTTGAAGATTTAACAATTCCCATGAAACCATCAAGAGGGAATTCCTAACAGGTTTTTAAGCAAGGCAAGATCTGATGGCTGTCTTTAAACACATGATTAAAATAGAGCAGTGCAAACAAACCAGGCCTGTGCACACACTCCTCACTGACAGCAACTGCACACAGGATGATCCAGAAATGTATTTTTTAACCCAAGATGCCCCATATCAGACTAGGGAAGCAATGACAGTTCATTCCAGAGTGAAATCCCATTTTTGACCCATGGTGTTCCAACACTTGTCCACTTCCAGGGTACAAAGATCCTCCCACCCTAAAGGCAGTTACTTAATTAAGTCAGTTTGCCAAAAGTTTCAAAGGGCACTTGTTTTGTTTGTTTCTAAAAATCCCCTTAAAAGAGCAGCCATGCAGCCAGGACAGCAAAATGCTGCTGTCACTTCGAGAACTCCAAACCCTTCCACCACCCAAAACAGCAGCATCTCAGACTGCTAAATAATCTATTTACTATTATCTTTTAGAAATATATTTCATAGCTTTTTTGGCAAAGATGTCCTTATATTTAAGGTGCTGTATTTTCATTATGATTCATTCTAAAAATGTTTGTTTCCCAAACCTAAAGCAGATTTGGACATACAGTTACCAAAAAACAAAAGAGTCACTTTGGGGTTTGAGCATCTTCAGAACTCGTAAGCACAGACATTTCCAGGTGTTACTTACACACAGTTTTTGTAGCACCAGGAGTTCAACAATCACCTCAAGCCCTCATTCATCTAAATCTCAGTTCTGCAAAGTATTTCTGGCCTTAGAATTAAAGCCACTGCATGGGTGACATACAAACAGTTCAAACACAAGCAGTAAGCTTAGTGTGCCACTGCCCTTCACAGCCACAGTAATTTCTGGAGTAAATAAAAATACTCTTCATTGTAGTAGCAGAAGGAGGAGGATGAGGAGGAGAAACAAGCACAGCTACAGCAAACTGTCTACTGATGTCACACACAACCAGACTTCAGCTTCCAAACAAAAACCAACAGGTATTTCCTCCAAACATCCACAAGAAGAAAGAAAAATGCCATTATATTTTGCCATTCCTTATACTCAGCCCTGCAGAGTAAACTAGCAGCTGTGACAATTCAGGATTATTTTTTGAAATGTGGGGGAAAGTATGTATTAAAACACCTTTTCTAGTTTAAAAATCAATCACTATGAATAACCTGCCCACTACAAAGTAGATCTGGGCGTGCTCTGTGGAACTTCTTGGATTGCAATTTTAGCCCCCTAAGCAAGTGAGGGAATTTCAAAATTCCAAAGTGCAACTTTCCAACATAATGTTATTTTCTGCCTGATGGTTGAAGTGTCCTGTTTCCTTCAACAAAGTGTTTTTCACTTGTGGAATGGCCTCCTTTCACTGCTTCCACTCCTGATCCACTTCTCAGGAAGGCTGACACAGTTTATCAAGTTCTATGTAATTTTTCAAGTTTCCTGCATTGCCTTTTTTCTAAGCAAACAGACCACCAGCATTTAATTTTCAGACCTTAATATCACCTGCTTTGATACATTTCTGTATGTCCTTCCAACTACAGGATCCCCAATAAAATCACAGCTCACTATAAGCACAAATATTAAATTTATCTTTTAAGTAAGGGCAAGTTCTGAGACCTGCTAAAAGGTCCTGTCATCAGAAAGGCTCCTGTGAAATCATATCTACATGCATGATTAGAGTCTGTTAAGAAAATTACTATGACAAAGACCTTTCCTTGTGACTGAAGTAACCAGGCATTTCGTAACTTCCACACACCGACGTTTCAGTTGGCAGGTTTTCCTCCCTCTCAACATCTGAGTCATTTTTTACCTGTGTATTAAAACCACCAAACCATGAACAGCAGCAGGAAGGTATGTGAAAGCAGGCTAAAAATTAGAAAGAAGTCATTTTGGTCAGAGAGAACTTGGAAGTTTCTGTTATTTTGATAAACCTGAAACAACACTGTAAACCTCGCTTTTAACCTGTGGCTTCTGAAAGAACTGGTAGATCTCTTAGTTTCACTTCCAAAACCTTCTTTCAGATACACTTCTTAGGAATAAACCCCATTCCAGCAACAAAAACTGAAGAATTACAAGACTGTAATAATACAGTTTATGGTTAATGACAAAAGCCTTAATGTTTGTGCCGTGTTACCCCAGCCAAAGATAACAGCCCAATCCTACTCTGAAAAGATCCCCTAATATGTCATTTTTGTCAGCTGGATGATAAGCCAGTTCACAGAGAGGCTTTTTAACTGCCCAGGTTTGAAGCAGGAGGGGAAACCAGGCTGTGGTTTGTCCCCACTCAGTCTGAGTGTTGTGTTCCTTGCAGCCCCGGAGCCAAAGTGAACCTTGGTACCTGCCCGAGCCCAGTGACTATCGCTGCAAAGATCTGCAGTGACATTGCACAACTGCAAACCAGGTTTAACTCCTGTACTACACGTAGGAAACAACAGCTCCATTTCAGGTGCCAGCAGTAATAGTTGTGGTAAGTGAGCTTTTTAAGTCACCAAATCTCCTCGGCGTATCAGCAAACTCATCTGTGCAGCAGCACTTTGCGCGGTCATGTTTCAAAACAAAACTGCCTGGGAGACTTTCATTTTACTACGAGTCAGTGAGTTTTGCTGTTGTGTGTTTCTCTGTATTCATATCCTTCTTCTGTTTGTGTTATTGTGAAAGCACATATGTCTCTCCTCAGCAAAAAACCCTGTTCCGGTGCTTGTTATTCAACACAGAGCTGAGCGACCACGGTCAAGTCTGTAACGTTATTAAGAGTCCCCTGGAACTGGGAAGCAGTTTGGAATATGCCTTGGACTCCCTGCTCCTGTTTGCCAGAGGCATGGTCTGCTAGGAGACAGGCAGCTTGGCAGCCGAGCACGGACAACTCCGTGGATGAGAAGCAAATTAACTGCAAGTCATGTTAAAATAATTCAGGCGGATTCAGACAGATTGAGAGTCACCAGAGAAACAAACTGCACCAGCAGTTTGCTAAAACACACAGAGCTGCAGAGGAATGAGAACATCTTCAGCTGACTTAATTCACAAGCAGCAAGCGTGTCTAAATCTGGTACTCAGACCTGATCCCCCCATCTGTACCGGGGGATCTGTTTAAATAAATAGTTTGCTTCGTTATTTCTCGTCACACATTTTCCTCACCACAGATTCCTCACAGCACCGAGACAAGTAACATAACTACATACACCATGTAAGTCTTGTACCAGAGCCCTTCCTCTTTAACACAGTTAATTATCTTATTAAATTGATTCGAGATTAATACCCAACACCAAAACATCACTCAGTGAACAACTGAATGTGCTTGTCCAAAGCAGGTGTATTATACAGACACTAAGCCTCAAAACAACAATAACAGAATGCACTCCTTTTATAGCTCAATAGTAAAAAAAAGAACATGAGACAACTGGTTATTCTCTTGGTAGGACTAAAAAATGGTCTTACTGCTTTCTGAAGTTCACTTCTGTTAAGAGTTCCTCCTCCTCTCTAATCTGAACCTTCTCCTCCTGCAATGTGCCACTGCCATGTGGCTACTCTGACTAAAACTGAGTTGAAAACATGCACTGTTCAAACAAATTAGGCCAATATAGTTTAGAGAAAAAACTCTTCTGAACTCATAGGCAAAAATCCAGCAGAACAGTTCTGTTTTTCCCATGCTAGTGACTGTTTTGAACCTGTTCAGATCTTGGGATGTCAATCCTACTACTGGTACCAACTTCCAGTGGGGCTTAAATAGATACACACAGGTAACAGAACTCACCACTTGCAAAGAGCACTTGAACTCTGTGTCTAAACTCACTGCTCCCAGACCATCTCCTGAAATACTACACTGGAAGATCTGACAGCCAGATGAGCTTTTCTATCAGTCTCTCCCTGCCAGGCAGGTTCTAGTTTATATCAGTAAAAATATTTTCCTTTAGAGTTTTCAATAAGGTTACTCAAAATGTACAGTCTTCAGAGGGCATCCCCAAAAAACCCCCCAAACAACCAAGTGATCATGCTGTAACCCTCATAACCCAGTATGAAAATAAACAAACCATTCTCTCCTGATCTGTTCATAGATTCAGACTAAGATCTGACCAAATGATTTAATCTTTTTCTGGGGCATACAGAACTCAATAACATTTGATTAAACTGCAGCTTTCAGAAAGAAAAGTGAACTTGAGGTAGGTTCATTAGTTCTATAAAGAAAAACACTTTGAAGCAAGCCCCCAGCAAGCAATGGCTTCGTTGCAGTTCAACAGCAACGGCTTCTGCAGATCAGCCACACACAGCTGCAGGATTTTTCCCTAAATTCCTGCTGCTGGGTACCAGCATATCCTTATTGGAGTGCTACAGCTCTGAGGTTACTGCAGAAAGGTGATTCCTTTTACAGAACTGCATAAGGAGGCATTATAGCTTGGAAACACAAGGAGAGAGAGCCCTCTCATCTGAATGGGACTTCACTACTTCTGAAGGGAAAGAGCAGAAGTACCAATTAGGTGAATCACTGCCCAGAACTCTTAACAGAGTGCACAAAGGGAGTCTGAGAACCAGACAAAATAAAGAGGAACTTTCCAATGTTTTCTTCTGGCTTTCCACAGGTTTTGATAGCAGTACTAGGACAAGGGGAATGCACCTCAGCAAGAGACTATCCAACAACTCAGCTACAGAAACACAGCTTCAAGCTCTTGCCAGCCACAATGAACAATAGGAAGGCTTCAAATCTCTCCCTTGGAAAAGAAAAGCTCCCACAGCAACAGGAGAGTATCAGGCACAAGCACTTCCAATGAAGTGCTCATTCCTATGGAAGCAATGACCATCTGCTTAGCTTTGCTGCTGCTTGTCATGTTCGACAGCCAACAATCTTAAACCAATCCTGACAAGATTCTCTAGATGGTTTGAACACATTTTCTGGACTTAATGGACTTAACAAAAGCATGCTCCAACACAAAAGGACAATTCATTACTACTGGAAATGACTGTGACAAGATGATCTGTTCCTCTGCCCCCATCAAGTGATAATCATTGAAGGAAGAATCCTTCTGCTCTTTAAAGCTGATTTCTTCAAGAACTTCAACCCAGTCAAACAAAAACTATCCTTGTAGTGTCATCCAAGAAAACAGGGCCACAGCTCCACAGTTGCAAGCAGAATTGTTACAGGAAAGAAGTCTGGCAGTGAAGGGAGCAGAAATATTCACAGCAGCCTGAAAGAGAAGGTTCCTCAGAGGTTTCCAGGTGACCTCAGTAGCATAAAGTCACCAATCTCTGGGAGGATCATATAAAGTCTACTAAATCCTTTGCTTACACCTTTACAGATTGAGCAAGTATTTTACTTTAACCTCTCCAAAACATTTGTCATGATGGCAGCACCTTCTGGCCCTGTGACATTGGGAATTGGTTATTTTCCACTCCCTTTTTTAGGTTAGGGGCAAGGTTTATCCCCACCTCGGGTTCATGCAAGCACATGAACATGAGTTTCAGTTACCATGCTCAGTTCTGCCTTAAAATGGCAAGTCCAGCCCAAAATTAACAATATAGGGTCATGATGACCCAGATGAAATGAATCCCAGTTACTTCTGAGAGCAGGTGCTCAGATTCTGGATATTTTTCTTCTTTTTCTCTTACTAGAAAGAATGCTTACAAAAACATATCACAAGGAAGAAAAACAGAAAAAGCAATGGACTTTCCTTGATTAGTCTTTTACTAAAAAAGAATTAGAACGAACCACCACAGAACAAGGTCTTGTCCAACAAAACTGGTCCCAAACTATGAAGGGTCAATGAGTCCCACACATTGCATATAAACCCACTGAATTGAGAAAAATGGGCCACTGAGCTGTACTTGATACTTGGGTGAGGTCAGTCAGTGGTGCACATCACTTATTCTAAATGTAATGAGAAAATTTTGGTTTTAAAAGTGCTTTAAGATTTTGTTTTTCTGCATTTGTATTTCACACCTCTCTCCTTCCCTTAGGATATTGCTACAGTCACAGCCTGGAGAGTTTCCTTCCAGCCTTGATACAGTTTTTCGAGCAGGATGGCAGCTACATTTTAAGCCCTTGAGTCAAGTTGGGCACGTTCACTATGAGGCAGATCAGCTCTCTCACCACTTTTATTACAGCCTTTCAAATCTTTTAAGCTGTACACATTAAGTGGTAAACACCAGGGAACAGGAGGTGAAAAACCAACCCAACCCACATTCTCCTCCAGCAGAAATTTCAGTTTCAGAAGAACAGACAAACTCACTGAAGTGCTTTTCTTAAAAGCTTTTCTCACAACCAGAGCATCAGTAAGAAAAAGCTGAACACACAATCATGGTTGATAATCCTATTAGGACAAGAAACTGGGGGATGGGAAGAAACTGGAAAAGGGTACCAATCCTCCAATGTCTACTAAGGAAAATGGCAAAAAAAGAGAAAGCTGCTGCTTGGCAGAAGAAAATTCAGGGAGCAAGTGTTTGTTCCAAAATGTAACCCCTAAATCTTTGTGTAAAAAGACTGAGCTCACCTGCTCTCTTACTAAGAGAAAATTAGATGTGAATAAAGTAAAACTTGCCTGAGGAAACACAATGTTTTTAAGCTTCATCTTGTTCAGCAAGAGATGGAGCCCTGGAAAACACCAACCTTCCTATTTTTTGTAAGTTGGTCAAGTTTTTAAAATCGTTTTCTCTTAAGTGCAGCTTCACAGCACCATCATTTTATCACCCTTTCACTACTCTTTTCCAGTGCATTCCTTGTTCAAACTAACTTTACTTTGCTTCTTGAACATATGTTAACTGAGAAAGTCTTGGTTAACCTCCTGAGCTGGTGAACCCATTTGCAGCTGGAATCAGGCTGAGCCTGAAGTCCTTCAAATATGGAATTTTTCTGAGTGTTGGCCCATTCCCTACCAGAGTGGGTTTGTTTGAAATACATCAGGACCCCACAGAACCTTTCCCACCAGGCTCAGACAGACTCTGTCACATGAAGACCTTAAGCAAGTCCTTTTGCTTTGGGGTAATTCTACTTGAGTTGCTTCACACAGAAAATCAGTAGTTTCACCACAAAGCTGTGCAGTGGTTAGGAAAAATCTACTCCCAAGAACTTAGACTTCTGTAAGTTTATAGAAATAAGTCACACAATCAGAATTTGTAACTCTTCCCACAAATTTCAAAGAAAAAACAAATGAAAGATAAGCTGACTCTCTTTCTGTGCAGACCAATCTGCTCCACCCAGCAAAATTAGTTGTTTTGGAGGCTGGTGACAGCTACATCCACTTTCAGATGCTCTGACCTTCACAGAGACCACAAGCATCTCTTCCTTAAGCAAAGGGGACTCCTTCACTGCAGAGAGAATGCTTTTATGTTTTTCATTAAAAAAAAAAAAAGATTAACTGTACAGAACTCTACAGTGATGTCAACACCTCTTCAGGACACACACTCCCATGTCAAGCAACAGAATTTTTTCCACATTTCCTAACACATCAATGAATTAACATCACCATGTTAATAATTTCCAGTAATAACAGCTAGTGATGTAGGAAAAGATAAAAGATCAGAGACAAATTTTTTATATTTTTCTACATATCAGAACGTGGTGGGTTTGCCATCAACATTTCAAGAAGGAACTGTACCAAAGCAACCCAGACATGAGATAAGACACAAGGCAGGAGGAACAGCAGTCAAAACACTGCTCTAAGCAATGGCCACCGAATTAGACTTCTGCCCTTCCCAAGTTTGCATTAGCTTGGCAATCCACATGAAATCTGATGTTTCCAGATCAGTTCCTCCATATTTAAAAAACATTTGCTGCACAGCTGCTGACAGTGGTCCTTGACAAGAGGAGCAATTGCTACACCTCTCCCTTCAATCCACAAGTGTTTCTCACAATGCTCACACTGCTTTAGAAGATGCTGTTGTCTGGCAGCTAAATTGAGATCCTGCACACCAGAAATCATCTGCTGCTCCTTTTCTGCAGGATTACACTACTCTTTTCTAATTCACCCTGCTAAGATACTCTCCAACTTTTAACTCCAAGGATGCCTTTTTCAACGAGTGCTTTCATTTCTGATTACATGAGTAGTACTGCTTCAATTATCTTGCTTTCACCCTATCCCTGGTGACTGAAATGGATAGCTACAGGCTCAAAAAAGCACATCCTTTAGTTCTGTTCCAGAAAAGGGTCTACTACGTTTCCTAAACACCTGTATGGAGAAAAAACAAGTGTAGTAAATAGAATATATTAAATGGCATGTACATACTTTAGTCATTGCTCCTGTCTGTGCTGCGTTCAGCCCGGTGTGCCCAGCCATCTGTGGAGATACTTGGGTTAAAGTCTCTGCCAGCACACTGCCTGCATTCCCCTGCATGGCAGGGGCAGAATATTGCATTCCTGCTCCCCTTCCTCTTCCAGCTGCCCCAAGAGATCCATTCATTACCTGCCCTTGTCCTTGCTGAGGCTGATTCATTAAAGTGTGACCAGAATTACTGTTGAGAAGGCTCTGGTGTGTCTGACTGAAATTAGTATTCATACATATCCCAGGTCCAGTCTGTGATGTTGCAGGGCTGCTCGTCACCATCCCCACTTGTTTTTGTGCTTGAGAGTTCAGGGTTTGGGAGGCAGGTGTGGTAGGTCCAGAGGTGCTGGCTGCCTGCTTGGCCAGGCCCGGAGCAGAGGAGTCTCCCGGGTTCAGAGGGCTCTTACCCATCGCTCCCAGATTCCCGATGTTCGCGCTGTTCGGCTGCCCCTGGACTTGCCCACCAACTCCCTGCTGCACGGGGCTGCTGGAGTTCACATTGCCAATTCCTGGCGTTAAGGAAGAGCCGCTGCTTCCCCTCAGGAGTTCAGAAAGTTGTTTGTGTTTGGAAGCCGCATCTGGAACGAGGTTCCCACTGCTGTTTAAAAGGCCCAACTCGCCATTGGGGATCAGCTCATCAGGAAGATCATTTTCCAAGTCAAACAAAGATCCAAAATCTACAAGTTAAAACAGAAACATGAGTGAGAAAACATGACAAACAAGTAGCTAAAATCCTTATCTTCACTACTTTGCACCAGTGCTAACAAGGACAGGTATTCAGGTACATCTTTACCCATGACCCAAGTTGCCGGGAAGCGAGTGAGGGTCCCTGGGACACGAACTCCAGAGCCTTTCAGAGCAGTTGTTGGTACACACTGTGCACACACAACCACACAGGGAAGAAAGAGCACTGGCCAACAAGCAGGTTTTTTGGCAAGACTTGGCAAAACAAAGCTTAAGAGAACTAAGGTGGCAAGAATACAACGATCTAATCTTAACTCCTAATTCCCCTTGTTTTGGCTAAAAGACGACAGCAGAAACAACAAGAGTTTTTTTCCTATTGATTTACTCTCCCAAAAGAGCCATTATGTCACCTCTTCCGACCTCCTCTGTAATCCCAAGCCACTGAATTTCACCCAGCAATCCTCCCTCAACCCTGCCATTCATGTGTGTCCATGGCCAAAGAACATCTTCCAGCTCGGCTTCAAAGCTTCCCCAAAACACCACCACCGCTCCTTCAGCAGTTTGATCCCAGCCTCACATAGGAACAAGCTTCAGATCACTCTCTGCTCATTGATTTCTACCCTGATCCACTGCTCCAGAAGATCCAAAAATGCACTCAGCATTTCCTCCTTGTAATGCCTCTTGAATCAAGGCACTGCTTGATTCCTGAACGGCTCAAATAATTCAAATTGCTTTGTAAGTGCCCAGCCCTCATTTATCATGCCCAGTATTGACAGAGGTAATCCACACACTCTCCAGATGAGCAAAATAAATCAATCAAATCTTCATTGAGCCACTTGAAGGAACAGCTCTGCCTGGCTGGAGCACCCAGACTAATAAAAAAGTGGTGGGTTTTTTTTTTTTTACTCCTTTAAGGAGCAACTCAGGTTCACTAAAATATTTGTTTGCACATCATAAGCAGCACCTGTGCAACAAGGTTATTTTGGCATGTAACTAAAAAATAGAAAGTTACTTCACTGTATATAGGTACTTCCATATAAAAATAAAAAAATTATATATTTGAAGACATAAAGACAAGTACAAGTAATACTAATAAACATCTACACAGACCAGCCACAGTTCACCAGAGCAGCTGTTCAGACATACAGCTCATCTCAGAAGATTTTTCCAGTCCAGGGATGTGATCTAAAACAACCACTTCCCACTGTAACATAAATATGTGAAACTTCTATTTTGCCCCCAAAACCAGCCCTGACAAACTCCTGTCTCTCACAGTGAGCAACAGAGCAAAGAAAAGATCTTTACTAAAGAAGGGTATCCCAAAAGCTTCATTGTTTTAAAGTTTAATTCACTCTTCAACCACAAGAAGACCCAGGCTGCAAAAATGACATAAGATGGTACATGGAAAAGAAACAACAAACCCCAGACAACACATAACCTGTATCACAAAGCAGGGATGCAAAACAACAAATCTCAGCACACTTAAATCCCACACATTTCATCAGCATGTGAATTTCCAATTACACCTAATTGAAGGAAAATGAGTAAAAATGTTCAGATTTACAATGACCAGTGAGTTACATCAACAGTCACAGCAAACACAGGCAAAAATGTTAAACTGCCTGTTCTGAAGGCTCACAGCAGCCCGTCCTTCGGGGCCCACACCTTGCCATCAGCACCTACTGAAGTCAATAATCCCTCCAGGACTGCACCAAGTTGGCTGTGACAAGACACACCCCCGGCTCAGAACAGACCCCCTGCTCCCTTCCAAGCTGGCAAGTAACGAGGTAATATTTTCGTTAGCAAGGTTCATTAAAGTATTTTTAATTTCTCTTACTTGCTGCCTTTCCTTTCAGGTGTTTAGTTCACTTTTTCAGCTTGCCTTCTCCAGAAACTCCTGCTGTACCTTCAGCTCCCTTCCAGCCTGTGATTGCTTCAGCCCTCCTCTCTCCCACACCACCACTCCACACTGACTGTGCTGCAGTTTGTCTCTCCCTATACATTTTGCTTCTACTTTCCTTCTTCCAAGATTTCCCTGTTTTTAACCATCCCTCACCCTTCCTGATGAAAAACCCATGGGCTGTTTGTTCGGGGCCCAGCCCACTCTGTCCACAGGTGAGTCCCAGGTGGGTGCTGGGTCCCTGTGGCACAGCCTGGAGTGCCAGGAGGCTCTGCCAGCCTGGAGTGCCAGGAGGCTCTGCCACCCTGGAGTGCTGAGAGGCTCT
>NW_020884914.1:6613387-6621706 GCF_003945725.1 Corapipo altera
GAGTGCTGAGAGGCTCTGCCATCCTGGAGTGCCAGGAGGCTCTGCCATCCTGGAGTGCCAGGAGGCTCTGCCATCCTGGAGTGCTGAGAGGCTCTGCCAGCCTGGAACGTCGGGAGGCTCTGCCATCCTGGAATGTCGGGAGGCTCTGCCATCCTGGAATGCTGAGAGGCTCTGCCATCCTGGAGTGCCGGGAGGCTCTGCCATCCTGGAATGCTGAGAGGCTCTGCCATCCTGGAATGCTGAGAGGTTCTGCCATCCTGGAGTGCCAGGAGGCTCTGCCATCCTGGAATGCTGAGAGGCTCTGCCATCCTGGAGTGCCAGGAGGCTCTGCCATCCTGGAGCGCCAGGAGGCTCTGCCACTGCAGCTGCAGCTCCACCAAAGCCATCTGCCCGTGTGTCAGCGAGGGTGGGACACGGGGCCACGGTTGAGGCTCTGCTCTCATCATCCCACCCCGCCCTAAGTTCAGGTGTTATAACTTCCCTAAATCCCACAAAAAGGTGTTTTTCCAAGCCTCTGCACCAAAATTGTGTGTATTTCATCAACAAGAGATGTGTGTGCGTGCCGGGACAGGGGCAGAGGGTTGACAGAAGGTGGAGGGGGAAGATGCTGCTGTTACTTAAGGGGTAGTATTTTCCAGCTGTATTTCCAAATGGGAGGCTGGAGCATAAATGCTCCAGCTTGGCTGGCTGGACTCAGTCTTGCCAGAGCCAAGGACTGGAAATGTTTTTGCAGTTTACAAAAAGAGTGAAGAAAGCATTTGGGAACACAGCCTCTTAAAACCTGAAATAACCCACCGCTCCTAAGCTCCTGTAAGGAGGCTGTACATTAAGGTTGGGCATGGAAAACGTACAGCTCTGCCAGCAGGAAAATAAAATGCAGGTAAACAACTTAGCACAGTGGTTGTGTAAAAATTCACCGAGAATTCAAATGTTCACACAATGATTAATCACCATCTTTTATATTTAATCAGTCATGTACATTAAAAACACCAACACAAGGCACATTTTACAACAGTTATAAAATACAACAGAAAATAAAAAATCTGCTTGAGCATGTCTGCAACAAATCCATAAAGATAAGAGATTGTCTAGGCAGTTATAAAAAGAATAAATATATTTACACACATATAAAAATCTGCCATAATAAGAACACGGCCTATTTCTACTGACAGAAAAACGAAAAGCAACTGCAGTCCCTCCATCCTCACAAGAAGAACATAACTGATCCCATTCTCAATGCTTCAACTATTTCTCAAAGTCAAAAGTAGCTACCAAGAGCCTAAAAATCGAGGGATGCTTTGCCTTCCATCCAGTTACCTGAAGCAGTGCCCAGGAAACTCCTCTGCTGAGGGGTCTCACTGCAACCTCCGAGCTCTGGAGCTGCTCCATCCCTCCCAACTGCTGCTCTCTGAGCACACATCAGAGCGGGAAAAGTGATCTGGGTTTTAAAGGAGAACAGATTCCCTGAACTCCTAAGGCACATACCTCTAATTCAGTGCTCAGGACGCAGCAGAGCTGACTAAGGCTGTGCAGAATCACCTCACAGCATCTTGTCTCTTAACACAGCACTTCTGATCCTAAACCTCATGCCTTTCATTACCTCTGTTACATAAACCAAGCATCCTCACCAAAAAACACAGATGACATGTTTTTTGGAAGGCATGGAAAAGCACTAGGCAACTACCACCCCCCCACTCCTTCCAAAAGGCTCCTTCTCCAATCTGAGCATCCTGCCTTCCTTGAGCAGCTATTTTCACACATGGAAGATAACCACACTTGAGACACTTTCTCTCCTAATTTCAGTTTTATGAGCTTAAATGTCACAGTTTTCTGCCTTCCTGGACAACACTTTCAGAAACCAGAATAAAAAAAGATGTTCTGTTTCCTTCTAAGTCTTTTGAGAAGAAAAAAAGTCCAAACTGTGTGGCATTCTCAAGGCAGAACATTCTCATCTGTACGACTGCTTTTGACTGTTTTTGGGAGACTTTCTTAATATACATTTTCAATCAATTAAATTGTTTCAATGTCACCATTTTTTCCCCTTTAGCTGACCCTGGAGAGGTGACAAACATCCTAAGGTGTTTCATTACATGACTTATTATCTCACACAGCGAGCAGGAGGAGAACTACCAAATTCAGTTTCGTTTTTTGCTGCACAATCTCTGCTTGAAACGTGACTGGGAGTTTTCCTGTCACAACCTGACTGCCCGTGCAGGGAGCAGGCACTGGAGTCACACTGCAGTCCAGCACACAGGCAGTATTTTCACCGTGCCTTTCTTTCATGCCAACATAGCTGTTACATTTCAGTGAGCCCAATTTTGTTTTGTAAGGCCTCTTTCAATCACGCCAGACCCCAGCAGACAAAGCCTCAACAGTTCAGAGCTCCAGCCATTCCCTAAAATTCGCTGTCAGGTAGCTCCCCTCAATAGCCACACTGTTTGGTGCAGTCAGCAATTACCACCTCCATTCCAACCTCCTTTCGAGGTCTGAGGATTCTGTAATTTATTGTTTCATAAAAGAAAATTACAGCATTTAATGTTTTAGAGCAATTAAACAACGAGTTCATGGAAAATATAACATTTCCAGTAAGGAAACTTTACATTAGTGTCTCTACCTAACAAGACACAGAAAGACTCTGATGCATCTGACCTTGACTGTCAGCAGAGCAGCAACACTTCTTCAGAACAAGATGTTTAACAACCTGGTTGAAAATGATGGTGATGAGGGACCTGGCTGGGTCAAGGACACCCAGCTGGGTGGAGGGTGGTAAGGGGCAATGAGAGATCCAGCAGCAGGGAGCTGGGTGAGTCCCAACAACTGATGGCTTGCATAATAAGAGATCTGAATATTTAACTTCTTAATTTCTTCCTGCCTGATTGATTGAACTACTTGCATTTGGGATGAGAAAGGAATATGGTCTGGTTTGCTCATTCCTAAGTCAGCAGACTGGTCAAAATTCAAGGATGTCGATACGTGGGAATGAGCCTGACCTTCTGGAATTCTTGGTACTTGCCTCTAGGAAACTCATTGGAATCATTATCACGGCCCTCTCTCGCTCACAGACCCACAGGCACTGGGGTTGGAAAGGTTGTCAGGAGGTCTGTCTGCAGCCCAGCCCCTCAGGCTCCTATCAGAAGGCACTTGCTCCAGCCCCCAACCTCCTTGCTAGTCCTTCACTAAACTGACTGCAGCTCCTTCATGACCTTCCCAGTGATGGAAGGAGCTGACCAGTCTGCAGTTGCCTGTATTGTCCTTTTAGCTCTTCTTGAAAACTGGTGTAACACGTGCCTTCTGCTTTCCTGTGGCTGGGATTTTAGGGATGGGGGGATTGTGAAGGGAGCATTCATTCAGCCACGCTTCCTTTGCAACTTGTTTTCTGGCAAAGCGTGACTCTCCTTCATAAGATGAATCCCAGTCAGGGTACAGACATGTAACTAAGCAGCAAAGTTCCTAAAATCAATTAAATTAGATCCATTTTGTGCATCCCAATAAGCCAAAGGGACACTATCACCTTAGAATCTTGTTAATCTGAAGTTAAAGCAGCTTCAAGCTTCTAAAACCTCCCCCAGTTTGTTTTTGTAAGACTTCAGCAACTAAGTGACTTTTCAAAAGTGAAGCTCATTAGACAGAGCAAACAAATCTGAAAACTAATGAAAAAGCATCCCTTCTCTTCTGATCTCTACTGCAATGCTACCAGTATGACTGACTTATTTTAAAAATGGTCCTGACACCAGCCCCAACACCAGACACATGAGTCAGGATGGGGAAAATGCAGGTATCTATAACCTTTATACCATGGCTAATGTGTGTGATTACAAGCACCACCTGATACAGGAAAGGTCATCTGTTCTGTCCCTGGTTTCTTTCTCACCTCCATGAAAATGTTATAAACAGAGATCCTTCCTTGGTTACACCAGGTTTAGTTCCCAGCCTCTTTCCACTTGCACGTTGTGTGTCACAATGTCATAACCTCTGCTGTACTCATCCAAATTGTCTCCACCATCTCTCTTTTGCTGTGCTCATAATGAAAACACAGTCTGTGTTAAAAGCCTAGAAAAACCTAAGATACTGGCTTCTTTCAGGAATCGTCCCTGTTTTCAGATCTACCCTTCCATAAAAATTGGATTGCTTGACTGTCTCCCTATCAATTACAAAGTAGTACATAAGGGCACATTAAATGCACCTGGCACTGAAGTTTATATAAAGAAAAAAATAGGAAAAATATTCAGATAAGAAGCCAGCCTCTCTAGACCACAGGGGGATAAAACCAAAATTAACCCCCAAAACATGTAGCAGAAGCAGCCCAACAAGAGCATTCCCTCTCATCTGTTCTTGAAATCATCGGATGGCAAACAGTGGATTGACTTTACCCTTCTCTGGTCCCACAGAGCCTCTCCAAACCCTTGCTTCCTCCCTTCCTGAGGTGCCTTCACTATTTTGACACTGTTGCTGCATCTGCTCTTGTAACTTTAAATGCCACCCAGCAGCATCCACACCACAGACCTGGTGTAACAGTGCAGGTGGCAACGGGGTGAACACTGTCACTGACCAAAACACTCCAGCACATTTCTGTGCCATAGGAAGAGAAACCTGGACAGAAGGAAAAGGAGGCAAACAATCTGCCTATGGACTGGGAGACACCACACTGGGAACATCAGCTTCCCTTTCACAAGACCATCCTGAAGAAGATTCAATATTTTAAGGTTCTTGGAGCACGTTAACAGCAGTAGGATTGCCTTCTCATCCTATCACAAACACACACAGCTGGTCTGTTGCCCTAATTTTATAGCTGACAGAACCTTTAAGTTGGGGATGACCCCTTAAAGAGGACTCATCTGAGAATCTGGTAATTAACAGCTGGCACTTGCTTCAGGCAGCGTGAAATGCAGGGTCTGCACCAAAGCAGTGTCTGCACACAAATGCCTCGAGCTGACAGAGCCACTGCTGCCCTCGCTGTGCCACCCTCCCTGCCCAGCTGGAAAAGGAATCAGCAGATAACGTGCAAGGACATGAATTATCCTGACAAGCAAACTTTAACTGTGACGTTCCCTGGCCACAGACTTCTTAGTAAATATATTGTCAACAAAGGTGGTTCAGACTTGGAAGTGTTCAGTCCCCATCCTCCCCACAGTGACTGACAGTGAGGAGAACTCAAGCTCGGTTCTGGCTCAGGCAGCTCCCAATATTCCCTTCAGCTACACGAGTCCTCCTCCTAAAGTTCCCACCTTAATGCACCTTCTCCAACAGAACCACAGAGCAGGCTTATTCTGTGAAAACTAAACCAGATAAATATGTACTTGAAGTAACATTATTCAAACAAACAAACAAACAAAAAGGCTAAGCAAGACTACCAGGAAACAGGAAAGTTTGGGGTCTCCTTTATGAGGTACAATAGCTGCAAAAACTGTGTTTCTGTTCTTTTTAATGCCACTTTTTCCTCCCTACTTCTGATACCAAACTTAAGTGAAGTGTCTTTTGCTTGGCAACTCAAATTCAGCTGTGCAAGAACATACATACCAAAACAACCCAAATACACATAAGGAAGCAACAGCACATGTGTGCTTAAAACTAATGATTTTTGCATATTTCTGTCTAAAAAACCTTCCAACCGTAACTGACAATCCAAAAAACCCCAATTCCCTCACAAATCTATTTCACCTTAAAGCACTGATTTCAGTGAGATGAGGCTGTTTTGAATCATTCTCATTAAGACTTTCCTTAAGGGAGTTTATGAACCTTAGGAAAAAAAAACTTCACAGCTCCTCCAAACCAGACTTACACTCAGCACTTACTGAATTCAAGCCTCTTGGTAATTTCCCCAGTTCTTTTCTGTGTGAGATGATACTACACAGAAGTGATGTCATCACCAACACCCACTAAATCAGCCACCCAAGTACCCGTGGTGGCAAAGCTGGGCAGAGCAGGAGCAGCTCTTCGGGTGACACACACAAGGACAGGGGTTGGAATCTAATATTCCATTTTGCTTCTCACTCTGCAACTAAAAGGATCCAGCTCCGATGCCTGGCTCAGCCACATCCAACTGCAGCAGGGACATGTCTGTCTGTGGGGCTGGGAGGGGGATCACCCAGGGAGAACAACTCCTCTGGACAGCACTGTCCAACCAAGGCACTCCCGCAGCATTAAATGTGATCAGCAGGGAAGGAGATTATTTTACACACCTACAGATATATCCATGAAGTTTTTGCAAACCAAGGATACTGTATTTATCCAGTGTCACAAATAAGATCCTTATTTCTCAATGGTGGTGAATAAGAAAGGAGGAAAGGAAAAATGAAGCTTTTGAAGAGTATATGTTAAGGGGTTTAGATTCCGAGCTATAATTATCAGTGCTAATAGAATTTTCAGTTTTCTTTTCATTCACACTTTGATTGTGCACAATACCTAACAGTATTTCTTGAGGCATCTCTATTAAAAGAGTTTCTAAATAAACGATTTAGGTTCTCTCTGTATCTCAGACATCTGAGAAGACAGATGGAAAACGTAACATATGTTAAAAGGAAGATTTACAAAGCAAAAATTCTTTAAAGTGTAAACCAAATTAGGGTGGAAGTGTCAGATTTCTAAGCTAACCCACATGCTTTTCCACTGTATAAGAACAAACCCTAGAATTTTTCAAATTGTGTTTTTCAACTACCCCCTCCCCCCTGATTTCACATTGACTTGCAGTATTTTGCTAACAGAGTGAGGGGTTTTGTTCATGCTCTTTTCTATTAGCAGGTAACAACAGAGAGTAAAATATCTAATAAAGGTAAACACTAAGAACACGGGGATTTTTTTTAACGTGAAGCTGCAGGTATAACAACAAAACACTGCACGTTGCTGTAGAAATAATTAATGGCACTGGATCACGATGCCAAGGAACGTCCAGCCAGAACAGAAAGTGAATCATCTGCAGCAGAAAACTGGGAATCATTCACAAGCTACCAAGAGATCTCTGGAGTACAGCAAAGCCTGACCCCCCGAGCACAGCCTCTATTCCTGCCTGCTGCTGGCAGGGCTTCTCCAGGAGCTCTACACCACTGCACGAGACAGCATTTACTGAGTTAATTTTAAGTCAAAAGAGGGAAGGAATCAGTTTGATAAACTCCCCAGTACATGTGCAATTATCACTCAAAATATGACTTCAAAAAAAAAAAAAGATTGTGGACTGTCACACATGATCAGAGTGGCAGATCACCTGCTCAACTTTTCATCCCACTCACACAGATGTGAGTATCAAACTCCCTGGAAAAAAAAATCTATAAAAGTCTCCAAACACTAAGAAAGTACACAATATCCTGCTATCAGCAATGCTCTAGGAATTGGTAAGAATTAGCTGCACTAGACTCTCTAAATGAGCCCATTTCTAATCTTACAAATCTCCTGTTCCAGATCACAACTGCTGGCATCAAGTTATGAGGGTCAGTCACTTCGGGTGGAAAATAATCAGCTTGTATCAATCTCACAGCTCAAAGTAAACATTCTTGCTTGGCATCCTCCTTTCCCATCCACCACCCACATTGTTACACCTAAATACTAGGTCTTATGAAACAATATAGCCATGAAATATCCCCAAAGAAACAATATAGCCAAAATATCCCACCTCCCACCCCAGATACTTATGGTGCAAGTTCCACAAAATAGAGGACTTTCCGGTGGAATAATTACAACTGCACACACTCCTTCACCTACAGCTTTTCAGAAGATGCATTTCTTCCCCAGATTGTCTGCTTATAAATCCAAGTCTGGTCATTTAATGGAATTACCCTTTTCCTTGTTCCAGGGAGAGATGGAGGAAGCACGTGTGTAACTGCAGTTCTTACTGCCACAGCACACAAATGACACTCAAGGTTTGCACATACCCTACAGAACAAGAGCACACTGATTACACAGGCTTCCATGGAGCTTTTCAGCCACGCAGCAATGAACCCTTTAAAACATCCATACTAATGCTTCCACGTGCCCAAACAAAATCTGGTTTTAGATCACTGAGACGACACTCCACCTGAAGTCTCAGCTAAGAACACCAACACAAGCTTACAAAACCTTGCTGGCTCTCCTTAAGCTACTTTGGTTTTGTCCACCTCTTTTAGAACTAAAACCTAAATCGACTGCAATACACCTCTCTGGTTTTTGGCAGGGGAGCAGGATCAAATCAGGCTGCGCATCGACACGAACTCCCTTCTGCGAAGTTCTGTAGCTGGCTGGGAGTCAGCCAGAGATCTGCTTATCACGGCACGTAGGAAGGCACGTGCAGCAGGGCCAGCCTTCAGCAGGGCCAGCCTTCAGCAGGGCCAGCCTTCAGCAGGGCCAGCCTTC
>NW_020884914.1:6621716-6625692 GCF_003945725.1 Corapipo altera
GCAGGGCCAGCCTTCAGCAGGGCCAGCCTTCAGCAGGGCCAGCCTTCCCCCGGCACAAAATCCGGGTCCTGGATGGCAGCACAAGGCTGTGAGGAGAACGTGAGTTACCATCAGCCCGCGGACTCTGCGGCTGCAGCTCTGCCGCTTCAGCTCGGTAAAAAAAAAAATCAACAACCGCCCCCACCCAAGAAATTCTGAGGTGGAAATCCAGCTCTAATGGGTTTCTGAAGCCGCTCATCTCACCTTCTTCCCAACTTCACCTACTTTAGGAATTCGTTAAGTGCTGACGCCGTGAGGGACACCCTCTGCCCTGGCCCAGATTACGCGGTGTCGTTTCTGGAACTGGTGCAGCTCCACAGCAGCACGAGCTGCAGGGAACGGAACGAACGCAGACAGAGGCAGGACTTCAGTGCAACCCAGACCCCACCGAGCCACCTGTAGAAGGGATCATGGTCCAGGGGCACTGAACACCTCCAGCTTTGCTGCTGCTCCACACAGTCGTGTTTTTCCCAACGTGTGGTGTGCAGCATTCAGCCCTAGACCAGCTCAAGAACAACGTGGGCTCTCTGTATATTCTGCTGGAGGACCAATGCCAGCAACCTACCAAAGAATCACGACACTCAACGTTAAAATAACACACTACCATAAGCAAAGTTACTGTATTTCTACTTTTTGTAGGAGTCCCTTGTTTATTGTGCCCCATACTGGATGAGAATGTCTCACAACAGCCACAGAGAAATGTTTAAGTACGAAAACGACTGTGTATCTAATAAAGCAGTAATTAGACAAAAGCACTACTCCTACTTGGCTAGACAAGGAAAAATCTTTCCCATGGACATTTTAGCACAGGAGTCAGCTTGTTCAATACAGCACAGACACCAGTCTTAACTTTTCTTATTCATACAAAGAGCAGCGGGGCAGCTGCAAAATGGGACTATCGTGAAATTTAACGATGGTCACAGCACCCATTTCTGTTACCCTTCATCTCTGCTCCCTTCTCCAGATCAGACATCAGATTCACCTGCTTGGGTTTAACAGAAAAGGTTGTATTTTCAGAACGTAAGCAGACCAATTTCAACGGCACAAACTTCGCCCTGGTAAGCTGAGGAGCTATTTTTATCAGAAAGATTAAAGGCAGCTAAAACTTACCCCGACAAAAGGAGTTGCTTAACATCACCCCATCAAAGCATCGAGAGAAATATAAACAAGGAGGAGCAGTTGCTTTCTGCCGAGCGTTCAGGGCTGCCACCAGACCCTCGGGTACGGGCATTTGCAGGCTGGGAGCTGAAGTGCTCAGCAGCAGAAGGGCCCAGCCGGGCCCGCCGCGGTGGCTGTGAAAGCACGTCCCTGCCGCGGCAGCCACAGCACCCAACGGCACGGGGTGACCACTGCAATTACACTGCTGTCCACCCACACACGACTCGCTGCTCATCCAGGCAACGAGGCTCAAACCCACCTCCCCAGGCTCCTCCGGTCACAAAAGCCCCTTCTCAGGCTGCAGCAGAACTTTTTCATTTAAGCCTCGGCACCAGGGAGCAGCCTGGTTTAGGTCCAGGGCAGGTTTTTGACAGCAGTCACTATTCAAACTATGTGTATCACCTGCTACAACGCACAGAAACCACCAGAGATGCTTCCACAAGCAGCACTAAGTGCTGGCAACAAACCTTGAAGTGCTTTTCCAAAAAAAAAAATAAATCTCTGAGCGAACAAACATGACCCACGCTGTCGGCAGAGAGAGATTTTTGCCTGCGGAACACGAGGGCGACAACAGAACTCCATGGACACACTTGTCCAAAATACAGCTTGGGGTTTGCCATCCCAGTGCCCAGAGGCCCCCTCAGCCCTGCAGAACTTTCTGCAGATGCTGGAGTTCACACATCCAGCACTGCACAGAGCTCACCGAGACGCACGAGAACTTGCTGAACAGGACGTAATTAAGACTGAAGCATTCCAGAGCAGACCAAGAGAACTTCAAAAAAGAAAGGAAAAAAAAAATCCAAGACACCTCTTCAAACACCTTTCACTGGCTACCAGGAGAGCCTAAGATGTCTAGCTGAAGCCTTAAAGAAAAACTGTATTTAACCTGAGTTACTGTGTAGCGTTTCACAGCAACTTGTGTATCAGCCTCCCGTATATTCCACTGCTTCCACGAAAGGGATTAACATGGTTCAATCACAAGACCTCACCTAAATATTACCTTACAAGTCTTACTCTCGATACTGTTTCTTTCTCACTTGTTTCATTTATTTGTAGGCTGAAAAGAAAAGGATACCATAAAAAACCCTAAGGGAAACCCAAAAACTATTGCCAAACGCAGATTGAGCAAGCCGAAAAAACCCACAGAATTTATCAGCTCAATTATAGTAATAATTTTTTTCAGTCTATGAAAACACAGCAGGCATAGAACGATTAACTTATCACTGTCCCTTTCACGAGATTCATTAATCTCTGAAAGCAGAAATGCAAGTCCAACACACTTCATGTTCCTCAGAAACCACTGTTTCAGTGATTGAAACAGTGGGAACACCGGGAGATGTCGGTCCACACACACACACACGCTCTTGTGCACACGTGTGTATTTACAACAGGCAGGCGCTCGCTGGAAATGAAACATTTTGATGCACCTTATTATCTACAAACCCATCACAACTGAAGAACAAGGCACGCCAGAGAGACTACACACAGCCCGACTGCCAGGCTGCCGGGCATTTCGTCACACAACCAACCCCGCAACTTCAATTATTATCTGCAAATCGTTCGGGTTTTAAAGGAAAAACGCTCGGGACTGTTTGAGCCAAGAGCCTTAAACCTGAGTCACAGGTGGGGAGGCAAGGAAAAAAAAAAAAAGCAAAAGTATTAACTGGGGCGTGGAATTAGATGGTCTTTAAGGTCCTTTCCAACCCAAACCATTCCTTCATTAAGAAGCTGTTAGGGAGTTTTTATTCCGTAGTGTGTTGCATGTAGGGGCACAGTGGAAGACCCTGTACAGGGCTGTTAGCTCTGGGTAATATGTGGGTTTTCAGGAGTACATAAAAACCTTGACCACCTTTCCATGAAGCCACCTTCAGCTTAGATTTAGATTAGATATCAGAAAGAAATTCTCCCCTGTGAGGGTGGTGAGGCCCTGGTACAGGTTGCCCAGAGAAGCTGTGGCTGCCCCAGCCCTGGAAGTGTCCAAGGCCAGGTTGGACGAGGCTTGGAGCAACCTGGGCTGGTGGAAGGTGTCCCTGCCCATGACAGGGGGCCGGAACGAGATGAGCTTTAATGTCCCTTCCAACCCAAACCCCATTCCACGATTCTACAATAAGCAGGATGGTCAGCCCTTCTCCTTCCCTACGCGCACCCCACTCACCTGCGCACCCCCATCATCCGAACTAGGGAGCTAAAAACGAGGACGACGGAGGAAAAGAAGGGGAAACCCGACTCAAAAAAACGCCTTTTCCAACCGCTATTTATAGCCGGGACGGTACTTGGCGTACGGGTCCCGCCCGGTAACTTCGACTGCAGGAGGCCCAACCCACCCCCGCCGGGAACCGCGGCAGGGCGGGCGGTCCCCCGGCCCCCCCTCCGGCGGGGCGGTCGGGAGTGTGTGTGTGTGGGGGGGGGGAACCGCCGTGGAGCCCCGCCCGAGCCACCCCCGCGGCCGTACCTGTGCTATCGCTGGCGGAGAAGCCCGGCGAGTTGAGCTTGGCTCGCTTGGGGTTGGGCGGCCCGTCGAGTAAGTTCTCCGCCATGGTGGCCGAGGCGGCGGAGCCGGTGATCGTTGTCGGGGGGTGCCCCGGGGGGGGGGGGCCGAGCTCGCTGTCCCCGCTCCTCCGCCGCTCGGGAACCCAACAGCGCCGCTCAGTGCCCGGCCGGCCGCCCCCGCTCCCCCATGCCGGGCCGCCGCAGGCCGCAGGGAGGAGGGCTCGGGGCGGGGAGCGAAGGGCCCAGCGCCCCCTCCCTGCCGGCCGCGCTCCTCCCGGGCGCTCCCCCC
>NW_020884914.1:6626092-6643037 GCF_003945725.1 Corapipo altera
TCCCCCCTCTCAGTGTCCTCTCAGTCCCCTCAGAGTGCCTCCCCCCAGGTCACTTGCTCAGTCTCTCCTGCTTGCTCCTCTCAGGTGTTCCCCCCTCAGCAGCCCACAGCTGCCCCCTCAGTCTCCCCTCTTCTCAGTGATCCCCTCACAGTGTCCCCTTTCCATCTCCCCTCAGATGTCTCAGTGCCCCTCTCACAGTGTCCCCTTCAAGTCTCCCCACATTCCCCCTTCCCCTCTCAGTCCCCTCACAGTCACCCCCGACAAACTCCCCTCTCAGTCCCACTGCAGATGGCTCAAAACCTCTTCACAATCCCCCTTCCCAGTCTCCTCTCTCAGTCCCACCATGGACATCCCTTCTCAATGTCTCCCTCACAGCCACACCCCTCACAGCATCTCTTCTCAGTCACCCCTAGTCCTCCCAGTTTCCCCTCTCAGTCCTCCTACAAATGTCCCCTCTTGGTCTCCTCTCACTGCAACTCCCCTCACAGTCTCCCGTCTCAGTTTCCCCTCAGTTCCTTCTCTCAATCAGCCCTCACAGTCTCACCACAAATGTCCCCTCTCAATGTCCCCTCACAACCTCCCTTGCCAAGCTCCCCCCTCAGTGCCCCCATTTCCCCCCGTGCCCTCAGAGCAGCCCCACATGAGGGCAAATCTCCAGTGTTAACTGACCCACTCTCACAACAAACCCAGCCTCACTTTACAAACACCTTATGCTCTGTCTAGACAGACCTCCCCAGCTCAAAACAAGTTTATAAGACTGGTGCTCATACACTTCCATGGATTTCCATACTGGTTCCCAACCTGAGAAGCAGGTCGTATAAGCCCTGGTGACGTGTGTGGCAGCAGAGCTACTTGTACCCAAACTGGTTGCTTGGGGCTGTTTTCCTCACCTTCATGTTGGAATGTCCTCGAAGGGCAGCCTCAGCGGGATGAGAGGCTGGAGAAGGGCACCGAGACAATCCCGAGGATGTGTTGATGAGCTCCATAAGCCAAGGTGGATTCATCAGCAATAATGTATTGGTTTAAAGGAGATCCATAATGACATCTTCTTTTGCAAAGAGTAAGTCTGCCTTTTGTTTACTGCAAAACTAGAATTCATTACATTTACTTCTACATTTACATGCATTTCATTACATTTACTTGCAAATTCTGTATTTATTTACATGGTGCCTGTCCTTGCTAAGGTCTGGCTGTAATCACATGGAGGTCTCTCACAGGCCTCTGCTTCTATCACTGTATTACTCATTAGTTACCCAAGTAAGGGCTCCCTGGTGCTGCCAGCTTTAATTGCCTTCAAGACCAGCGAGTTCCCATCTATTTCAGGATGTCTCAGTGTGGGACAGGGTTCAGTGTCCCACAGTGGCTCCAGACATGAGAGCGACAGCTCTCGTCCAGCAGTGTTTTACTGTGACAGAAGGCATTTATCCCACTTTAGGTGAAGGGAATACATTTTGCTGTTGGAGGTGAGGGGTGGGAGTCAGGTCAGATGTCAGGCACAGCTGCGGACAGCAGTGCCCTTTGCTGGCTGCTGCTTCGACTTTTTAACAAGTTTGGTTGGTGTATTTTGAACTGCAGCTTGGATCACTCCCTGTCTTTGCCTTGCCCTTTACAACCTGGGCAACCTGGAGCAGTGAAAGCTGTCCCTGCCCAGGGCAGGAGGGTGGAATGAGGTGGGCTTTAGGGTCCCTCCAACCCAAACCAGTGTGTGATTCTATGATTACATCACTTGTGGAATTGCTGGAGCAGCTGACACCAGGAGCCCCCATAGCACTTAGCTCCCCTGATGACCCCCTTCCCTGCTGCTGCTCTAACTCTGCAGCTCTGGCATGAAGTCAGGATGGAGATTTACCACTGGGGACAGATCCTGAGTGGTCCCACAGCTACCTCCTGGCTCCAGGAGGTTCATGCTGCCTGGTGTTGGGCAACACCCCGATGTCACACCAGCACTGTGACTCTGACCACACAGCCACTGAGCAAGGGACTCTGACAGCCCCAACGCTGTGACAGGAGCTGCTGTGTTGGTGCCTGAGAGGGAAATGCCATGTGCTCAGCGTTGGGAGCGGGGAGCAGACCAGAGGAGCAGACATGGAGGGTGTGCTTCCTCTTCCATTCGTTGGGAGAACTCCTCCATCTTTACAGCAAGCGCCAGGCTTGCCACGTTGGGGAAATCAGAGCGGGGCTGTGAGTCCCAGGAACAGAGTGGAAGGGCAAGGAGGTGTTTTGGAGAGAGGGAATCCTTTCCCCCAGGCAGTGGGGGCAGAGGAGGAGGATCCTATTGCTGCTGGGTCCTGCAGGTTCTCCATGACATCATGTCCCTTCAGGATGGCCTCAATTGCCCCCTGCCATGAGATCCAAACAGCACCAGGTTGATGGCAGGAGGGAGAGGAAGACTTTGCCTGTTATCCATTGCCCCCAGAAACAGGGCTATGATTAAATACCCCAAAAATCTAAGAGTTCTGCAGCGCCCAGGGTACCACAGCCCTCTGGTATCAGTATTGCAGGAGTCAGATGGCCTGAACCACTGGCAAATGCCGAACACAGAATGAGCTCAAACAGAGTAGGAGGATCTTGTGAAAAGAAACTCTTTGAAAGACACCACGTAAGAAGCACACCAGGATTCCCAGTTTGGACCCCAGTGCACGGCTCCCTGCTGCCCCAGCTGATGGCTAAGCCCTTGCTTGGATTCCTGCAGCCTTCATCCACGGTGCTCGGGAGGCAGGGTGAAGCAGGTGCTTAATGGATAACTCCTTTATTCAGGGACTACTTCCAAGAGAAATTGCATAATAAAATCTGCACTGCTGCAGCCCATTGCCAGACTTCCTGTCTCCAGAACTAAGCAGCTTAAAGACACAGCTCCCGAGATCCTACCCTCCTTCCCCACCCAAAACATGGAAGTATCATTTCTATAGCTTGTGACCTCAAAACCTTACAGCCAAACAATTAGCAGTGTTTGAATAACTTCTGAGGAGCTCTGCCCTGTAACTTGTAGTCACTGTGGCATCATCAGAGCAGTTCTCAATGGGAATGGGAGTCTGTCTTTCCTGGTAGTGTTATGTCCCAGCACCTGGATGCGTTACCATCCCCGTGTGCTGCCAGAGCTGTCCCAGGGAAAAGAGAAGCCCAGAGCCTGTTGTCTCCTCTCCCCTCGGCCGCCGCGGAAGGTGCTGCCTATTCTTTCTCCAAGCACGTCTGGTTACACACACCCTGCACTCATGGGATTGTGGAGCAACTTTCTGTGAAATAACTGCTGTTTCTGGCTTCTGATTTTCATTGTATGTGTGAATTCCGTGGTGTTCAGGAAGTGGTGGTGACCCGGGACCGCAATCACGGCGCTGTTCTGTGTTTAGCCGTATGTCTGTGCACTTCTGCAAACCCTCAGCTCCTTGGGCTGCGGAGCTTAACACACATCCCAAAGGGTCTCCTTGCTTCATTTGATGCAAAAAAAGTGGGTTTTGCAGGTGACTAAACATGTTCTGTAAGTGCCATCCTGTCACCTAATGCTATCAGGCACTGATTCTGATTCTGCTCCGCTTTTCAGTATGTATTCATTAATTCAAAGCCTTGTTGAAAGAGTCTAGTGGGGACTGGATGCAGACTTGGACATTACTGTGAACTGCTCAAATTCCTGTCTATCAGCTGGCAAGCCCATCCTCCCCACAGGCACAACTCAGATGTACAGGAATCTCCCATGTAACAAGTAAGGCTGTCTCACAGAAGTGAGAATAACAGTTCAGGAAAAACATGTAGTCTTCTGTCATCAGCATAATCAAATCTATCACTCAGAGGTGTCCTTCTTTCCTGTGTCCCAACTGTGAAGCCTTTTTGCTGGAGCTGGCCTGTATTTTTGCCATGACCAACAAACTATTAAGAAAAATCTGTATAAATCTGTCTTTGCACTCTCACTCTGGGTTGTTGCTTGATAAATCATAGTTTGCACTTTGTCTGAGAGACAACAGTCCATTTGCTTTATTTTTAAGGTCAAACTGCTCTGAAAAATGCCTGTCTTTGGGCTGTGCTACGTTATGGTTTCTCGTCCATCTGATACCAGCTCGCACCCTGCCCCAGAGTCAGTTTAAAAGTCATATTTCTAGCCATAAAATAGTGAGTTCACTTTTAGCAGTTGCAATTAGTGGTTTGTGGGTGCTTTCAGCCAACATGGGCCAAAAGAAAGACATGGAACTTTTTTTCCCCTGCAGATTACGGTGAAAGATCCCTTCCCTGAGCACACAGAAAGGCAGGATGCCCATAGATACACTCTGGCCATTTGTGATGGGAAGATTTCTGTGTTTCCCACCTCCCTGCCTTGTCCTTCAGTTAAAGATTTGGCCTTCCCCATCACATCAGGAGGAGGGTGCATTAGCAGGAGGAGGGTGCATTAGCAAGCTCTTCAGGTGCTGCTGCTCACACCTTGGCGTGAGGTCAATCCCAGATGAAAGGCAGTCCAAGTTCAGGTGCTGAACTGTGAACTCTGGCAGCGAGCACTGATCACAATTCCCCTCTGGATCCCCACAGGATCCACCTCTTGCCTGAACCCATGTATTGGAGAAAGACCTCATCCTTCCCACAAGGCTGGTGCCTCCCTCCATTCATTCTCCTGTTCTCTCCTGCTCAGAGCAGTGGTGTGTCAGCATCTTCAAACCTGGGGGAGGGGGTGATTCCTCGTCCCTTGAAAGGTGTCTCCAGACTCCTCCTCACCCATTTCTGCCCTGTGCTCTTCCCACCATGGCAGAAGAGAGACGAGACCAGTACCTTCCAGTACCTGAAGGGAACTTATGGGAAAGATGGGGCAGGACTATTTACGGGAGCATGTGGTGACAGAACAAGGTGGAATGGGTTCAAACTGACAGACAGTGGTTTAGATATTAGGAAAAAAATCACCCCTGTGAGGGTGGTGAGGCCCTGGCACAGGTTGCCCAGAGCAGCTGTGTCTGCCCCATTCCTAGAAATGTTCCAGACCAGGTTGGACAGGGCTTGGAGCAAGCTGGGCTAGTGGAAGGTGTCCCTGCCCATGGCAGGGGGTTGGAATGAGATGAGCTTTAAGGTCCCTTCTAATCCAAACCATTCCATGATTCTAGGATCAAGGGCTCAGCATGTTTGACCACACTAAGCGTTGCTCCTTTTGATCCAAGGCCATCCTACCATCTATTAACTCATTTGGACACACTGCATATGTCTTTTATGGAAGTAATTCGTTACAATAAATCTCAAAGTTCAGGTATTTTTCTCTCTCTGCAGATAGCTTTCATTTTTCTACTGGTAGCAGTGCTCACAGCAATGCAGTGACTTCCACGTAAGTGTCTGGGATGACATTTGGAAACGCCCTCCCTGTGTTCTGGCTGACGGTCCTTATTTTTTGCTGCAGCAAAATCTGGTGTTCCCAAGAAAACTCTGCCCAAGCTCATAGTCTCACCACCATCCTGTGAGCAAAACTGCTGAGCCACTGCAAAGCCAGGCCATGGGGACACTGGTGGCACTTCTCCCTGCTCTGCCACTGTTGTGGCTGGTGGAGGGAGCTACAACAGCACAGCTCTGCAGTTCCTCCTGCTCCATTCAGCCTTGTCTGTACCTCTGCCTCTCCTCTTCTTGGTGTCAGCCATGGCTCAGTGCAAGGCTTTGGTGATCTCTAGGAGCTTCATTCCTGGGAAATTCTCCATACCTTGTCAATGTTAATCTTGGCTCCCCCACCAACCTTTAACCTTTTGCTGTGGGTTCAATTCTTGAAAAACTTTATTTCTCATCAGACACTCTGTTGAACTCCCAGAGTCACCCAGAGAGCAGCTCCAAGCTCTTTTGCAGTGTCAGCCTCTCTCCATCACCCGGGTTAAAAGCCAACTGTGAAATGTTTTGGATTTAGGTGGCAGACAGGTCCCTCACCTTCTGTGTTAGGCTCCAAGGGTCAACTCTGCCCAAGTTCTCGGAGAAAGGTGCAGCCTCAGAGGTGACTGCCCTGTCCTTGCTCAGGCACTGCCACGTGCTATCACAGAATCATGGAATGGTTTGGGTTGGAAGGGACTTTGAAGATCGTCTTGTTCCACCCCCTGCCATGGGCAGGGACACCTTCCACTAGCCCAGGTTGCTCCAAGCCCTGTCCAACCTGGCCTTGGACACTTCCAGGGCTGGGGCAGCCACAGCTTCTCTGGGCAACCTGTGCCAGGGCCCCTCATGGAGAAGGATTCCTTCCTGCGGACTGCGCGCTCCTCCCAGGGAGGAAAGGGCCCCCAGCGGTGGCCAGGAAGCCTTTCTGGAAAACTGTCCTGCTGAACCAGTTCCAATTTGTATGAAATTCTTCAATATTCATCAGGGCAGGGAGCACACTGAGTTGGGCTGACAGGGGGAATACATTAACTGCCAGTTTGTGCCTCCACCCTCTCTCTTCCTCTACCAGAAGATGTTTTGTTTTGTTTTGGACAAAAAAAGGGCAACTTCCAAGGAGTTCAGAGCTCAATGCTGTCTGGTTTGGGACCAGTGGAAAGTGGGACCTGGCCCAGTCCCACATTGCCCCACAAGTCGGATGATGATGGCTCTTTCCCCCCTTTTTCTAGCAGATAACAAGTTTGTGGAAAACTACTTTATTCAGGTGGGTAACTCTGGAGTATTCAGGGATTCAGTGAGTATTCAGAAACCCCCTGAGGTTTTAGTTTTTGGAATTCGGAAAGCACTGAAACCTTCTGATGTATTAATTGATAAAGAAAACACTTAATTTCCATGCTGTGTGAGCAAAGCTTTAAAAACAGCTTTTACCTCTGAAACTGAGAAAATGAAAGAAGTAAGAAAGGACAAAGTGACAATACACCAATCAATACACCAATCCACTAACCTTCCCCTCACTGAATTTTTCACATCAGTTTGATTCAAACCTTATTTTTTCTTTTTATGGCAACAACCAGTTCAAAGGCCCCACTGTTTCTCCAGCCCCGTGGTTCTCTCAGAGAGCTCCTTGGGTATGGTCTGGCTCTCATGCATCATCCTGCTGGATGCTTCTTGCACCCCTCCTATCACCTTGTTTCAGCTGCCTGAATCACACCTGGAATCTCCTGGGTGCCCAGCATAGAGCCAGACCCAAACTCTTCCTGGTGGCCAAATCCAGAGTTTCTCCCATCACAGCACGAGGGCTTTAGCTGGAAAACCTTTTTTTCAGCAGAAATCACCTTTCTCCATAAGTTTGCACAGTGCCTAAACAGTGGGCTCAGGTGAAAGTAGAAACAACTATTGTCATTATATCTTCTAGCTCATAGAATCATGGAATCACAGACTGGTTTGGGCTGGAGGGGACCTTAAAGCTCATCTCATTCCACCCCCTGCTCATTCCACCCCATTCCACTAGGCCAGGTTGCTCCAAGTCCCATCCAACATGACCTTGAACCCTTCCAGGGATGGGGCAGCCACAGCTTCTCTGGGCAACCTGTTCGGGTTAAGGGGATCAGAGCAGGGCAGCAGGGTGGCTGTGGTGGTGGTGGTAATAATCAGCACAGGAAAAACTGGGATCATTTCCACTGGAAAATCGGTGTGAGAATGACTCCAGTGAGGTGCCCGACTCTGTTGTTTCAAGGTTATCAAAGAAATGATCACCCTCCCAGCTGTGATGTCCCACTCTGTGACATTAATGGCAGGGAAATTTAAAGCCGAAGGAATGTCTTGGCACAGTATGTAATTTGCCTGGGGAAATTAGTTTCAAAAAGGATCAGAAAGTTAAATACTACTGCTGAGCTTAAACGAAGGTGAATAATTTTATAGCCAAAATAATATTTTTCTACGATAAATTATGTAGAAGGCAAGAGTAATAAAATGTCATGCTCCAGGGTATAAAACAATCCCTGTAAAGGTCAGGAAGCTCTTTTAACATACCTGCACATCCCTCCAGATGCATTTTAATTTGTTTGGATTTTGTGTCCTTGATTGGACATGATACTTGTCTCGCCTGAAGTTCCTCAAGGCCAAACACCTCGTTGGGTGGACAGAGAAACCTTCCCCAGCTCTCCCAGGATATTGCTCCATCCTTTTAAGCATGAGGCAGAAGATTGTTACACATATCACTCCTGTCCCATTCCTGCAAGACTTGGCATTGGTGGAATCTCACCTTCTGACTTGTGACTCCACAATTTTGCTGTCACAACACTGCCTCTGATTACATCAGGGTTAACTTTTCAGCCCAAGCTGTCCACCCTGGGCATGATGCTCCATTCCTGCAATGTGGAGTTCCACAGTTTGGCTGTCGTTGTTCTCTGTGCTTTCACCTTGGATCATCCACAGCACATTCAGCGTTAAGAAGAGAAACTCCCTTTTTTTCTTGCTTTTCTTCCTGCCACACATCAGCCATTAAAGCTGATCCCAGCCTTGTGCTCAGCAGGGGAGTGGAGCCAGAGCAGCTCCGAATCACCCACCCTGGAGGTCCCATCATTGCCATCTTGGAGTGGGGCTTGACAAACTGCTGCCGCTCATCTCAGTCCCCCAGCTCCTCCACATCCAGTGTACTCCTAAATATCCATTATGTACTACTAAACAACCCCCAAGCAATAAGTTTGGCCCCTCAGTCAGGTCAGCTCTGCTCTCCGTGGCCCAAGCCCACATCTCCCTGCTTACCTGAAGGCTTCTCAGCTGCCTGCCAGGTTCCTCTACACAAGACAACATTTGGTGCTCATTCAGGGTAATTTACTGGGCTGGTTTGAATATGAGAGCTCTGAAATTTATTTCACACTTGTGAAACGAACCCAGACCCAGGCTCTTCACAGCGGCTGTCAGTGATGCTTGCAGCATCCTGCAATCCTGTGTGGAATTTGCTTGTGAGCTTTGTACAGTTACCCTCTGGGAGAGAGAAAATAGGGGAGAATTCAAGCTAGGAAAGGCAATTTACATTATTGAAGTGTTAAAGCAGGACAGAGCTGTTATCTCAAACCTAAAAGCAGCCAAAGACTTTGTAAAATACAGGATTTTCATAGAATCATAGACTGGGTTGGGTTGGAAGGGACCGTAAAGCTCATCCAGTCCCACCCGTTGCCATGGGCAGGGACACCTTCCACCAGCCCAGGTTGCTCCAAGCCCTGTCCAACCTGGCCTTGGACACTTCCAGAGATGATGCAGCCACAACTTCTCTGGGCAACCTGTGCCAGGGCCTCATCACCCTCCCAGCCAAGAATTCCTTCCCAATATTCCATCTAACCCTGCCCTCTGGCACTGGAAATCCATTGCCCCTTGTCCTGTCCCTCCAGGCCCTTGTCCCCAGTCCCTCTCCAGCTCTCCTGGAGCCCCTTTAGGCCCTGGAAGGTGCAGAATACAGATCACCTGAGGCATCTGCAAAGAGGTACCAGTAACCACTGCAGTCGTGACATGGCCCTGGTCTCCCCCCAGCCTTCAATCAGAGATGCCCAGAATGATCTTTGCCTCTTCCAGAGCAACAGCAGCACCATCTCCTCCTTCTCCACCTCTCCTTGAGCAAGCAGTGACCCTCTGCACCTGCAGGGCAGCGTGAGTTCCCCCTGTGACACTGCGACATCTTCACGGCCTTGGTTATGAACCTGCATCATCCGTGCCCAAACCAACAAAAATACATCCCAAAACTGTCTGGCTTTGTATTTTCCTGGAGTTTGAGTCCAGTTGAAGGCATTAGACCATTTTTTCTATATTTTTGGATGCCACAAGTCAGTGCATTTCGGGTGAACATGGAGCCCTGTCACTCAGGTCAGATTAAAGCCTCAAGAGAGCAGAGCTACTGTCTGACAAGATGGGAAGCCACGAGGTGCCAGCACAGCCCCAGTGCTGCCAGGGAAGGTTTCAAAGTTCACAGCACCAGCCTGGTGCTCCAGTCTGAAGGAAGGGGGACAATCCAGGCACCCCAAACCCCCTCCCTCCCCAGCTGGCACAGGGCACCGAGCTCACAGCACTTGGGCAAGGCAAGAAATCCTCGTGGCTTCACCTCCCAACTCCCCACTTGCAGGCTGAGCCCTTCCTCCCAGACACTGATTTAAAGATGTGCAGTTGAAAATGAGCTAATTTTGCTTTAAAGCCTGTGAGCCCTGACACAGGCACTGCGCCCCTTGCCCGCTGTCACAGTGCACAGAGACTGTCAGTGCGAGAGAGCTGCGCCGCATTTCAGGGTTGAATTTGTCCAGCTTCAGACCCTGGGACATTTACCTCCCTGGAAATAATGTGGGGATACTGCAGTCCATTATAGCAGAGCTGTCACTTCCCCTGATCAGATCTCCAGACAGGAGCTTGGTTTTTAACACCCTGATGTCCCCACATACCCCCTTCTTTGTACTCTCCATTTTTTTTTCTTTTCTTAGACATTAAGGAAACCATATTTTATTTTCAGGCTTTTCCGTGCAACTGCAAGGACCAGATACTCTTCTTAAATGACGAGAGCTGAGAATCTTGTGTGCTTGCATGACCACAATGATTTTAAAAACTCCTTTAACTAAACCACTGCCCAGGTTTTACCGAAGATGTGCGAGGCTGATGTACGTGCGGGCTGCTGACACCCAGCGCAGAACACGCGAGCTCCAAAGTGCCTCAAATTATCTCCTGTTGGCTTTTGAAGATACGTCTCCACCCTCCATTCAGAATGACAACTTTTGGCAACAACAAGAAAACAGAAATGACAGATGGTAACAAAATCTGGTACACAAACATGACAGTAGGCAGTATAATGAACATTTCACCCACTCCTTCATTTATGCTAATCGGTGCTTTTGAGCAACCGGAATTGTTCTGCCAGACAGCCACGGATCTGAAGCACAGCAGAGCAAATCTCAGAGGGCCACCAACCTGAAACCAGGGTAAAACCTACCAAGTGACTCGTTGTGAATGAAATTAAAGTATCACTAAACTCCAGCCTGCTCTGACGGACACTGAAAAATCCCCCCCGCTCCCAAAAAGCACATTGACCTCTCCTCCTCCCCGAAATTCCTGCCTGGAAAACACCATGTCCACAAAACAGAGGCAGTCTGGTCTTCCTACTACCCAAAGCTCCACCAAAACTCAGAGGAACCATCAAAACTGAGAACTAGCAGCCTTGCAGTCGGTACATACTGTGATAACAAAATGTATTTGCTTTGCTGATGAAAAATTGCCTCTAAAAAGCCCCTTTCTCCCAGATTCAGCTCTCTGGGATGGACTCTGTCCCCACAGGAAAATGGTTACTCTTGCCTTTGAAGCCCATTTATCTCACGCTGACATTCTCAGTGGAAGGTGCTGTGTCACCCACAGACCTCCTTTTATTTCCTATAAAAATGTAAATCAGCCTATTTTTTCCCCCCAACAACCTTATGTAATGAGCAGTGTTCTCGCTCAATCATTTTGAAGATGTGCTTTAGCCTCTATTTTATGCAGGAATCTGTTGAGACTGAAACCATTCCTCTCCTCTTCCTGATATTTCAGTGCTTGCAATAGATGGAGCTGATGCAAAGCTCTATTGCTGTTTCTGGGGTGGGCAGGACCTGAAGACATCTCAGAGAGCAACAGCAACACCCTTATAATCTCCCAAGGATATAAAATAATTCTTCCCATAAATAAATTGCCAGGGCTTTCAGGAAAAAAGGGGCAACTTTGAGCAATTGCCCCCAGAGCCGGCTGGGGTGTGTAATTGTACAAAACTGTGTATATTTGTAATTATAAATGAGGTCCTCCGTGAGGAACATTTCCAGACACTGCCCTTTGTGGGTCCCAATTTTCCTTTGCTTACAGTGCTGTCAAACATAACCCACAGTAGATGAAACATTCTCTTCTGGGACAGAATCACAGTGAAAACTCACGAGAAAAAGAGCAAATTTTGGCCAAAACATTTCAGTTGCTTTTGAGGTGAAAAACCCCACTACATGATCCTGGTGCACTTCCAGTAACCAGGTCTGTGCTCAGCCCCAGGAGAAGGGGCTGGAGATAATTCTTATGTCATTTTTATGTCAGCAGTTCATCTGATCATAGAATCACAGATCTCCCATTGTACTCATGGAGGTCCACCCAGACTTCTCTGACATAGAGAAAACTTTGATTTTCCTGCCTTTTTTCTTATCCCTTTGTCATTTCCTGCCCTGGGTGAAGCATCTCGACCTGTTTGGTTGTTCCTTGGGTGGAAACTACTCCATTTCTTTAACTATCCTTGTTGCCTTCCTTCTTCTCTCCTGGCCCTTCTGAAAGGAGGTTGCCCAGAGAAGCAGTGGCTGCCCCGTTCCCTGGAAGTGTTTGAGGCCAGGTGGGATAAGGCCTTGAGCAACCCAGTCTAGCGGGAGATGTCCCTGCACACGGCAAAGGGGGTTGGGACTAGATGGTCTTTAAGGTCCTTTCCAAGCCTTAATGTTCTATGATTCTATGATTTGGACTCCAATGCTCCTCTCCAGCTGGACTGTGCCTGGGCCAGCTCCCAGCTCACACACAATCTCCATCGATGGCAAGAAGACATTGCTCAATTTGGCTTTCCCAGACCTGATCCCATCTCAGACCAAAGCCCTTTCATAGTATAGTTTGGGTTTGAAGGGACTTTGAAGATCGTCCCTGCCACGGGCAGGGACACCTTCCACTACTCCAGGTTGCTCCAAGCCCTGTCCAACCTGCCCTTGGACACTTCCAGGGATGGGGCAGCCACAGCTTCTCTGGGCAACCTGTGCCAGGGCCTCCCCACCCCCACAGCCAAGAATTCCTTCCCAGTATCCCATCTATCCCTGCCCTCTGGCAGTGGAAATCCATTGCCTCTTGTCCTGTCCCTCCATCCCTTGTCCAAAGTCCCTCTCCAGCTCTCCTGGAGCCCCTTTAGGCCCTGGAAGGGGCTCTCAGGTCTCCCCAGAGCTGCCTCTTCTCCAGGCTGAACATCCCCAGCTCTCCCAGCCTGGCTCCAGAGTGGAGTTGCTCCAGCCTTCAGAGCACCTCTGTAGCCTCTTCTGGACTTGCTCCAGCAGTTCCACATCCTTCTCATCTCGGGAACCCCAGAGCTGGAGGCAGCACTGCAGGTGGGGTCTCACCAGAGCACAGCCCACCCTCACCTTGCTGCTCCTCTTCTGGGGATGCAGCCCAGGACATGGTTGGCTTTCTGGGCTGCCCCTTCAATCCGTAGGTACAGATGGCATCTGTTAAAAGATAAGCAAATCCTAATTTGTTTTGGTTTTAGGGGTTTTTTCAAGTGTTTGCACAGACACAGAGGCTTCTTATCCCCTACCACCCATACTCCCCTCTTCCTTTGCCTGGTGTTAGGAAGACACACATGAGAGTTAGGAAGACACACATGATGTTCCTTCTCTCCAGGACCTGGTGAACTGGCTGGCAGGTGGTCTGGTGAGAAGGGATCTGTCCTGGGATGTTGTGAAAAGGTGGGAGCTTCTGCCTGTTGTTTGCCATGAAAAAGGGAAGATGTCTGTGTTCAGCTGCTGCCAACACCAGGAACACCAGCTCAAACCCAGGAACATCAGCTCAAACCCAGGAACATCAGCTTGGGACGACGCTGCTGTGGCTGAAGGAGGCTTAACCCCGTGTCCTTGGCGGCCCAGGTGTGTTCACAGGGGTCCCACAGCCTGAGGTCCCTGGGTGCCCTGGTGCTGCCCAGCCACGGACACCCAGCTCTGGCACAGGATGTGTGGGGCACAGGGGCCGGGATGTGGTGCTGGGTGGTCTCTGTGGCTTTGCTGCAGCCCCTGGAGCCAGAACCCCAACAGCCTCCAGCTCTGCCGGGGCCGTCCCCACATCCCAGCTCGCTGGACGCACTCAAAGTTCACGGTGCTATAAATACCCGGAGCAGGGCGCCAGTGCTCCCGGCCGGGTGGGGGGGCTGAGAAAACCCGAAGGGGTTTCGTTGCAATTAACCCTGTGGGTGCACAAGTCCTCTCTGTGTGGTTTGAGAAAAAGGAATCCTCTGATTCAGAATGTTTCTAAAGCCAGAAGAGTGCAGCAAACTCCTTCTGTGGGCTGATTCCTGCTGGGAACAGCCCTGGGGTGGGTACTGGGATTGGAGGAGTGCAGGGGGCTGAAGGACGTCACAGGGAATGGGTGGTTTGTGGCCAGGAACATCCACAGTGTGACCCCCCAGCTTGGGCAGATCCTTGTGCTGGGGACATGGTGATGTGAGGCCAGCATGGCTTGTGTTGTCCCCTAAAGCAGAGGCTGCCTGTGCACCTCTCACTGCCCTCAGAGCACAGCCTGGCACTGCACAGCCCCACACCCTGCCCTGTACGGCCCCATACACTACAGCCCTGGACCCCCGAGCCTGCCCCGTGTCCCTGGCCCCATGTGCAGTTCTCACTCCCAGCAGAAGGGCTAAAACTTGTTGAAAACCCCGGAGTGCCACAGAAATGCCCTAAATCAGGACAAGCTCCATCACTGGCTCAGGGACAACCCCAAAACGTGGAGTCCCCAGTGGTGTCAGGTCACCTGAGGCAGAGCACAGTGCAGTGAGGTGTGAAGGGGCTCTCTCTGGAAAGCCAAACAGATGGGGAGACTCCCACTACCCCACCCGAGGCTGTACAGAGCCCTTTCACGGTGCCAAATGTGTCTTTTTAACCATTTCCCTCACAAACTCTACCCTGCTGGGTTGAGGGGCAAGACAGTCTCCAAGGAAGAGTCTCTTCCCCCTTTCACCCTGTTCAGACCACGGGAGATGGGAAGCTCAGAGCGACGGCAGAGGACAAGCCTGCAGAGCAGAGCCTGATGAGCTGCCTGTGACCCTGTGGCTCCTGCTGGGGCTGGACACAACTCAGTGCAACATGGCTCAGGACCGAGCAAGGTCCTTGTCACCAAAGGTCTCACAGCACCCAGGGCTGATCCCCAGCTCCAGCAGGGCCAGGCTGTCGTGAGCACAGGGCTGGACATCCCCAGGGTCTCGCAGGCCAGGGGACCCTCTCCCCACTCTCCGGGGAATCTCGTGGGCCTGCTGAGGTCACAGTGCCCAGCTGACCCTGCCACCAGAACAACCTCATTTCAGCCTCGGAAATGTCACCTTTCGTGTCCCTTTGGGCCAAGCAAAGGCACTTTCATCACTTCACTCTCCATCATTTCCCTCTCCTCCCCATCACCACCACAGCTCCACCTTGGTGCCGCGGGATGCCACAGCTCTTCCTGACACTGGACCAGAATTTTGTGTTACTCAGGTCGTATCTCCTCATGCCGACAGGGTCCTGCCCCGCGGCTGCGCCCTGTGCCCTGTCCCCCATGCTCCCTGTGCTGGCTGCCCCAGGGCTGGTCCCCCCACGCCCCCACGGCCACCGCGCGTGGCATCGCCGGATTCCGTGCCCGGCACGGCACCGGAGCAGAGGAGCTGGAGCCGGAGGCACTAGGGGGAGATAAAGGCCGGGACATGCCGGGCCCTGCGCCCTCGCCAGCCCCTCTTGTCCCCTTGTCCCCAGGGCCACCCTGGTCCCGGCTACTGGCAGGGACAAAGAGAAGAGCTGCAGGTTTCCGCCTGTCACAGTCCCGTTGCTTTGCGGGGTCTTTCCTGGCATCTTCAGTCTCTGGGAAGCACCTCTGGCAACGAGAGGCCTTACAGCATTTACATCTTCAAGTAGCAGGTATAAAAACAAGAAACCACCTTCTCCCACGTGCAAAGAGCACAGGGGCACCCCAAAATCTCACCCAGGAGGAAGGAGAACAGCATACAGCACCCAGACCAGGGGCCAGTAGGGAAGGAGGGGTCTGGGGACCCAACCTGGAAGCAGAGAGTGACACACACTGCAAGACCTCAGCTGGAAGCTCAGCCTGTTGCTGCCCCAACTTCCCTTTCCCAATGCCCCTCAGGTGCACTTGGCATTGGCACAGCTGTGACAGCCTTCACAGGACCCCAGCACCAGCAAACTGGGCACCTCCAGGGCTAAAACCATTCCAGGGGACATCTGGCTCTAGGCACCACCCCAGTATCACACCAGCTCTTCTCCTCCCATGGATGTTCCCTTCTACAGGGGCTCCCTCACCAGAGATGGGAGGATTTCACTGGGCAGAGTTTGGGGGAGGTCCCAGGAGACAAAGAGCCAAACCAGCAGGACCTGTCCCCAGCAGAGTTGTTTGTGCCCAGCTGGATCACAGAGGGCCCCGTGGGTGCAGCCCTGGCTGCAGTGTCATGAATTGGTTCCAGATGCTGGGTAGGCACAATGCGAGGGCGGCTCCGTGGGCAGGAGCCACGTGAGGGAGGCACTTCTCCCTTTTATTTTCTATGGATTAGAAAGAAAAGTTCATCTTACCCCCCTTTTCCAGCATGACTGGCACAGAGTTAACCCAAATACTACTGATAGAGGTTTGTACATTGCCTGTGATGCCATCAATCCATAGTGCCCTTGGGACCTCGGCTCACCAGGCACATCCCTGAGCTCCCCCTAAAAAACCCACACAGCACCTGCCCCCAAACCACCAACCTACCCCAAACTTGTGTTTTCTCTCCCACTCTTCAGTTTGGTCACACCATGGCATCGCTTCCCCTGCAGCCACATCTCTGATTTGCTCATATTCACAGTTATTTACAGCTCCAGCTCCACAGTTCTCAATACCCTCACTCTTGAACTTCCCATCTGCCGGCTCTGGAGGGGAACAGGGCGGCTGGTAACGCAATCGGGATGTTGGCCTCGGACCAGGAGGCTGGATGCAGAGGGAGGAAGGCAGAGGGGTGCCTGGGGCAGGGTGTCATCTGAGCCCCTGCGGGAACAGGGTGTCTTTGCCTCGATATGAGCTGGCAAGAGCGAGAGGAGGGAAGGAGATCCTCCGTCAGCGCTTTGCTATGCGCCGCACTCCCTGTCCCCCACTCCCGGGACACACGGACTCACCAGACTCACCGCTGTGGTGGCAGCACACCCATACCCAGGGCTGCTCATCCTCGCTCCTTGCTCCCTCCCAGGCCTGGAAAGTTTCACGTTCTATTTCGGCTTTGTTACAAACACACGCTCAAAGAGCAGAGATTCGGTGCATCAGTGCTTTTCCCGTGCTGTGAGGCGAGCGAGGCGCACACGGGAGCACCCCATGGCTCACCCCGTGTGCCACACACGGGAGC
>NW_020884914.1:6643047-6665854 GCF_003945725.1 Corapipo altera
CACACGGGAGCACCCCATGGCTCACCCCGTGTGCCACACACGGGAGCACCCCATGGCTCACCCCGTGTGCCGCGTGTGCGCTGACAGAGGGGGCTCTGACACAATGCTGTGGTATGAAAGAGCTGCAGATTTGTGCTCAGCCCCCAGAACAGCCCCTAAACCTTTTGGGGGCTCTTGTGCAAGTCTGGGGGTTGCACTGTCTCTTAGCCAGTAGCAGATACCCGTGGATTTGCAAACCAACCTGGAAGCAAATTTCTGCTGTTTTTCAATAACATTAAATAAGGACAAAGGCATTGCCTGGGATTGCTTGTTGCACCCACTGCTGTGACTCCACCACAGCTTCCCCACTGTGAAACGCGTCCTGTGCCACCATGGGACACCAGTCCAGGATCTTGGGCTGCAAACGGGCAGGGATTGGGGTTTGTTTCAATTGTTTCCACGCTGCTGTTTTGCTTTTAGCAAATCATTCCTAAGACGGTGCCATTCTGCTGCATGTTCTACCCATTCAATTCCCATCTCCCAGCTTGGACACAGCCTTTGAAAAAGGACACCTCCAGTGCACCCCCAGCACTAATCCAGCCCCTCTACCCAAAGGCTCCCGCTCACAGGCGCCTCGTGCCAAGCCCAGCGTGGTCACTTGTCTCGGAGCGTCGAGTACAAAGCATATGCAGGACAGATGGGTATGAGGCTTATAAGATAATTAAGCATGTTAATGAAGTTCATTTGCATCGAGCTCTTAAATTCCCATAAACTCGACGAAGCTGGGAAACGAGAATCGCTGCTCGACGCCACAAAGCAGCAAAAGTTTAGTTACCAAAAGAAAATGATAATTACCAAGTCGAGACCCAAAGTCATCAAGGCCCAGCCAGTTGCAGCCCCCCAGGCCCCCGTGGCAGAGCTGTGACACTCGATGCCACCGATGCCACTGCAGCGGCCACGGACGTTAAGAGTGCTGATGGGCTCTGCTGGACTGAAACAGCACAAAACCAGGGAGAGCAGGGGGAGTTACTGCTCCAGGGAAAGACCTGGCCCAGGGATGGAGGAAAAGCTCTGAGTGGTGTGAAAAGGAAAGACAATGGCTGGTGTGGGGAGCCAGGTGAGAGCACCTGCTCTCCATGGGCTGAAGCAGGACCAGGGCAGGGTCCTTTGGTGAAGCCTCAGCGATGGCACAGCAGAGAGAGGCAGGTGGGTACCCCTCAGGCACAGAGAGAGCTGGAACTGCCTCATGAAACCAGGGGAACAGCTGGAACTTGGAGATTGCCAGAGAACACCCAGGAGAACAAGGGTAGGAGCTGAGAGGAGATCTGCCCCACGCCCACCTTCCCCAGCGCCGGAGCTGGGAGGGCACTGGGGGTCCCCGTGCCCAGCCAAGCCGAGGTCACCTGCAAGCTCTCAACTCCCCAGGAAAGCTGAAATATCACCTCCAGTTCAGCAAGCAGGGCACAAGCCAGGCAGCTTCCAGCCATCCATGGATCACAGACTGGGAGACAGTTCCAGCTGCTGCAGCATCTCTCCATCACCCCCAAGCTGATGGTGGTTGCTCAGAAGCAGAGACCCCATAAGCAGCACAGCCGTTGTCCCCCATTGTCCCAGAAAGCCTTTTGGGAACTGCTGTGAAACACATCCAAGAGATCTCTGGGCTTCGGAAGGAAAGTCCCCACGTGAACTAATCAAGCACAGGGTGGATCTTTCAATACACCCAACGTTGGTGTTCCACACATCCTGAACAAGAACCAAAGCACAGAGAGAGAAGAAACTTTAACACGGGGTTACCCAGGACAAGACAACGCCAAACTGAACACAGGAAGGCAGGGTTTATTTGAAATACCTTGGTAAGATTTATTAAAAAATATCCCTTGGCAGTTGACAATCACCATGATCCACAATTGGAACCTGACTGGACAACATTGGAACAGTTTTTGCCTCTAACAGAAGGTGAACACACAGGAACACCACAGCAAGGCCTACACATCCCTACTGGCATCAAACACCTGGGCTGGAACTGAGGAGCACAGGGCAACCCCTGGCTGTGGCACCAATCACCCCAAAGGCATTACTGTGTGCTCTGATACTTACCTGGGCTGTGGGGAAAACCCAACTATTTAAAATACAGGGAAAAGAATTATTCAGAACCCAGACCCCACCTCTCCATGCGTCCAGAGGGACAAAGTTCTTGGTCTTGCTGCAGCTGAGGAAGAGCAGAAAAATGGGAAATGGGAGGTCTGGCTGGACCCATCCTGATGCTGTGGCTGCCCCGTGAAAGGGTCTGGTGCCGCAGGACAGGATGGCAGTGCCTGGTCATCGACAAGGAGCAGGATCCAGAGGAAACCTTCACATCTTCCAGCTCAAACCCTGGCTGGGCAAGGGCTCAGGGCCTCATTCGGGGCTTCATCCCCCAGGGAAACCCCAAGAACACACGGTGGGAGGCTTATGAGAGACCCCAAGGGAGGCAGGGGGTGGTCGGTGGGACAGACAGACGGACAGGATTTGCTCTTTGGGTCAGATTCCGATTTTGGAAGCATCAAGGCTCCTCTTCTCAGCCAACCACCCCCACTCAGCCAGTCCTTGCTCTGTGGACGCTCACTCCAGAATAACTGCCCCACTCCCTTTTCCAAGCGGATCGAGCGGATCAGAGTAAGGCATTGCTATTCCAGAGTAAACCATCGATGCTCTCTGCTAAAGAGAAAAATAACTACTTCAGGTTCATCCCCCGTTCTGGCCAACACAAGCTCCCTGGGGGGAAAAGCTCTGCTGACACCTCCTGCCACAGCTGGCAGTGACCTCCGGCAGCTGCACAGCCCCTTCCTGACACTTCAGAGCTGCACTGAAATGAGGAAAAATCAGGAAGGAGTCGTCTTCTCACCCAGCACTGGGAACAAGAAGGTCATTTACCACCAACTTCACGTGACAAATTCCTTTCACGTTTAAAACACGTCCTAGGTATGTCCCTAATCAAAAATTAACTCGGTGGCTTTGCGATTACCAAAGAAACATTGTCAAAAGCCAGATCCAAACCAAAGGGCTGAAAAACCTTCTGTTCCAAACTGTTCCTCTTCCAGACCATGTGCAAAGGGCTGCAGCTGAAGTGGGGCTGGAGCAAAAATACAAAAGCAAACCGATTTGGAGTTGACATAGTGTATTGTGAATTACTTCTCAGCTTTTCTACATCTAAGAGAGCGTGAAATGAGCGTCTGTACAGTGAAACAGTTCAATATACAATTGATTACAGAGCTGCAGATAATATGTTGGATCTATGTACACACAACGCTTAATATTTCACAGACACAACTTTTTTCCATCTCGGTTTTGTCCACAAAGCATTGGCAGAGTATTTACAGCGAGGCCTCTGTGAGGAAGCCCCATCCCCTGTCACAGCCCCATCTGAAGCTGCCCGAGCAGTGGGTGTAAACAGAAGTGTTCCCTCTTCCTGCAAGGGAGGGACAAGGTGGGGAACACGGGTTGAGCTCGGCAGGAGGGAAGAAATGATCTCCAGCTAACCTGGAGGCTTCAAACCACTTTGATTTGCCTTTTAAAAAATTTGTAACTGGAAACTCTTCTTGGTTAATTTTCATTTCATAATTCAGTAACGTTTTGATGACGTTCTCAGTTAATGCTTTCTACCCGTCTGTATTTCTGTTCATCCCCACGTGTGCCTGTGCAAGGACAGGCAGTGCTGAAGCCTTGGGTCAGCACCGAGGCAGCTCCTCAAGGAAGCAGGGGATGCTCAAGGAAACAGGGGAATGCTCAGGGGTCTGTGCCGGCTCCCAGACCCACCCCCTGGCAAACCAAAGCCAACCCTGGTTTCAGCTGATTACTCCAAAAATAATCCCTCTCAGGCTGTTTGTAATCAGGTACTGCCACCCTCGATGGCTTACACAGTGTAGGTGTCACTGTGTGGACGGAGGGTGGGCACACCCATCCCCATCCCCATCCCCATCCCCATCCCCATCCCCATTCCCATCCCCATCCCTACCCTCATCCCCCACTCCAGTCCAATCCTTATCTCCATCCCCATCCCTGGCCAGCCATGGTCAGACAGCAGCACTCCAATTTCTAGCACAGGGTTTCAGTAACCAGCTGAAATTTGCTCCCACGAGAAAAGCAAACCAACAGGCAGGAGGGGAGGTGCATTTACAAAGGTGCCCATGGACTGGCTGCAGGGAGCAGGCAGTGGGATGCTGTCCTAGAGCAAACCTTCTGTATTTGTGCTTAATTAGATGCTGCTACTTTTGGTCTGTGTTTGTCCCAGCCACCTGTGAGAGTCTGTTCTTTTCCTGCCAAGTTATAAGAAAACAAGCACTGAGAAACGAGAACTCCGTCCTTGAAGGAAGCACCTCGTATAAACCGAAATGAATTGGTGACTGGCTATTGGCCAACAGCCCTCCAAGGGCATTTGAAGGAGGATGAAGTAAGCCCCCAGATTCATTTAGGAAAGACCTCCCGAGGTGCAACACGCAGGTTCAGGGAAATTGCAGTGTACACAGGCGTGAGCAGAAGGAGCACCACCTACACCACAGGGGGGAGGGACAGAGGGCCTCTGGCTGGGCAGTGCTGGCCACACCTGCCCAGGTAGACATCACAGGTTAATTGTATGAAAAGCAGATAGAGCTCATGCTGGGAGCAAACTCAAACTTCACACGGAGGACAACGTTGCCTTTTGTGGGTGTGGCAATGGATTTGCCATAGGTGGGATGGAAGAAGTCCTGTCAGAGATGGACTAGTGAAGAAAAAGAAGAAAACAGTTCAAATGTTATAGAAACAGAAGTTTTTTAAGGTGGTTTAAACAGGTTTCAAAATGGCTTTTGCTTTCCTGCAAAGTCATTGCTCATTCTTCCCGACACCCCCTGTGAAGGACTATTGTCTCCCATACAGGAGTGTCCTGGGAAGATGTCCTGAGGTGTTTCTCATTGTCCTTTGTTAACCCCTTCCTATTGGCTGTTGACTCTTTACCTGATTGGTTTTTTCTGTGTGCCCCTGAACTTGTCATTGTTCCCCTTTTGACCCTCCTAAAAGCCTTATAAACCCCTACCCCACAATAAACTTCCTCTTTCGTCCGTCCCTCCCTGGTGCTCTGTGAGCTCCTTACGGGGTCGCAGGGCCACGTGGCGGGGGCAGGGGGGAAGAGCATTCACCTTCCAGGGAATGGGCTGGCACCCAGAGCCTGAAGGTTCCCCCTCCAACTAATCCATCGTAATGTGGGGACACCCACCACCGTGTGAGCCTGCTGACACTCCGAGGATGCAGCCTCTGCTATGGGGAACTCCGAGCATTCTGGGGTCAGTGAGACAACCTCGTAAGTAACACCTGAGTGAGTGGGGGGTTGTACTGAGGGCTTATTTCCCTCCTCTTTTGTTGGCCACTTCTTTGTAACAAATATTGTTTTGTTGAGCTTTCAGTGGTGTAGTGGTTTCAGTTTCGGCATTCTCCAGGCTGTGTGATTTGGTGACGAGGGTGGGATGCTGAACATGAAACACACCGTTGCCGGGGAAAAAGCGGACTCTGCAAGTAGGGGGCACAGCTTGTGGAGTTGTGCCACTTATTGTGGAAAACAAGCAGGACCCACCGGTGGAGTGCATAGTTTGTGGGGTGCGCTGCTGTTTGGTTTTTTTTTTGTGGAAAAAAGTGGGACCCACACAGCCTGTGGGGCTGCTGCTTATTGCTGGGGGGGGGGCAGGCTAGAGAGTGTAGCTGTCACCTCCTGTTTTTGTTGTTCTCTTGTTAATTGTGTTGTCTGACCATCATGTTGGTGTGAGCTCAGGGTGTTGTTAATGGTACCATAATCCCTTATCTGTTACACGGGGTTTTTCTTGGACCCTGCAGTGATGGTGTGTGCGGGGTCGGCTGGTTGCTGCCCGACAAGACTCTTCCTGAGTTGAGTGCCAGTGTGTGTGAGCATGTTGGGGGCTGTGGGTGGAGGAACGAGCATGAGTTTGTTAGTAACAGTGTTGAAACCCCGGGATGGGGATCTGGAAGGTGCCCCTCCCATTGCAGGAGCCTTGGAATATGCTCTGGGATCATTTAGAAGCTGGGGCCAGGCCACTGTGCAGGAGGTGCGGGGAGGGAGGTGGCCCAGTGGTGGCCGCAGCAGCAGGAAAAAAGAAAACAAACTCTCTGAGTCTCCAAGCCCTCCAACATGTCAGGTCTGAACCTCAACTACACAACAGGAGGAGAGCTTGGATGCAAAGAAGAGAAAAAAGAAAGGGGAGAGCTGGGATGCAAAGAAAAAGAGAAAAGGGGGGAGAGCTTGGACACATGAATCCTCTGAAGAGTGGACTCACAGCGTTGGAACCATAGAATCTATTTGATAATTTAAGTATCTACAACTTTGGTTTTGGTAACTTTAAAAAAGTGAAATTATTTATACAGTGTGTTTTGTGCTTTAAAGCAACAAACACCAAGTCCTAGGTGCATGTGTACAATTAGATGCCCTCATACACATGCCACAGTCGAGATTTAAAGAAGAAAGTTAAGAATAATAAAATTGATGAAGACAAGTTAAAAAAAGGTTAAAACTTCAGACTGATTGATTGATTTATGCCTGTATCAGGGATCTGAGTCGCGTTTGAGACTCTGCTGTAGTGGGTCCATGGTTGTGTTTGCCAGTGTGGCATGGGGAAAATATTGTATGGTTTTACTGTTGGGAACTTGACTTTTGGAAAAGATACAACAGAGCCGTTGTTGGCACGAGGTTGGTATCAAAAGCCGTTGTGATTTCAGTCATGTGTGAGCCGGTGTCACAATGGGAAAACACCACTCAGGTGAGGAGAATGACACCACACTGCTTTGATCCACGGGACACCCTGAAGGTCCATCACCTGAGTGAGTGGGGGGTTGTACTGAGGGCTTATTTCCTTCCTCTTTCCTCTCTCTTGGGTTCTAGTTCTGTTGGTCATTTCTTTGTAATAGATATTGTTTTGTTGAGCTTTCAGTGGTGTGGTGGTTTCAGTTCTGGCATTCTCCCGACTACACCTTCCCAGAGCTTCACTGCTGTGCCAGCAACGGGGACAACTCGGCTGCAGGAGCTGCTGCTGCCTGGGCACCACTATGGCACCTACATGGCAGCCCCAGGGGCACATCCAGCTCCTTCCCAATCCCCCAGCTCTCCCATCATTTACACCCCTGCCTCCTCCACCTCAATGCTGAAGGACCGAAAGACCCCAAGGGTGGGAAAGGAGGAATCCAGCCCCTGCCATCCACAAAGATGATGTTTTATGCCCAGGTAAAAATGCTGTTTCTTGGGAAGAAGCAGCTTTGCAGAACAACACAACACCTAAAGCCACCCTGCCGGCACTGGGGGAGCGAGGTGACTTTCCTGAGAGCACAAGGAGGGAGCCTGTTTACCTGTTCCTGGGGAACTCAGTGAGGGTGGCCAAGGTCCTTGTCATCTTTGGATACTGCTGCTGCCTCCTCACTAACTGGAGACATCCACCATCGAGCAGGAAAAATTCCCAAATATTCAGTGCAAACTTGGAACTGGGTTGTTTGTCTCAGCAGATGTTGGAGTTGTTAAGGCTCTTGGCTTTAGAGAGTTTATTACTTTGGAAGTTTAAAGCTGTGGAGTGGGGTGTAACAGGCTCTGTCTTAGCATATATATTGTACATCTCTATATCTCAACAGGGTCTCTGAAACTAGAAGCAAAGTGGGGAGGGAGTCTCCCTGGAAACCGTGGGCTCCTGCACTGGGACACGGAGGGGAAAAGCTGCCAGTGCTGCTGGGACTGTGCCGGGACCTGTGCGGTGGCCAAATCCTGGCTGAGGCAGCAATGCAGGACAGCCCTGCCTTTGGACACGATGGAGTCATACAGCCAACACTGGAAATAAACCCCAAACACAGCTCTGGGCTCACTCAACAAAGGCAAAGCTTCAGAGACTCTGAGGAGGCCTTTCCCCCTGGGCACACCCACACATGGACCACGTGCCGTGTCCTTCCCTGCCCCGAGTTAAAGCTCCATACAAACCAATTCCAAACTAACACTGAGCAGGTGCATTAAGGTAGATACAAAGACATGAGTGACCAAGGGAGGAAAAGAAGGAAAAACTCGAGAAAGTTGCTTCGTTTTGACTCATCTGGAGGAGGATTTGGGAGTCAGTGTTCAAATCAGGGATGTGCAAGTGGTGGCACTGGTTTCACCACACACCTGGCACTGAGCTGGATGACAAACTGGTCAGAGCATCACTAATAAAAGCTGAAACTTAAAATTTTATTAACTGTTCCCAGCCATGATCTTCTCTGCAGTTCTTCAGCTTCATCAAATGCTGAAATTTCTGGACATTAAAATCCATTATGGTCACAGAGATGGGGCTCCAAGGGCTGGAGCACCTGTGCCATGGAGACAGACTGGGGCTGCTCAGCCTTCCAGTGCCTAAAGGGGCTCCAAGAGAGCTGGAGAGGGACTTTGGACAAGGGCCTGGACTGACAGGACAAGGGAGAATGCTTCCCACTGACACAGGGCAGGGATAGATGGGATACTGAGAAGGAATTCTTCCCTGTGAGGGTGAGGCCCTGGCACAGGTTGCCCAGAGAAGCTGTGGCTGCCCCAGCCCTGGAAGTGTCCAAAGCCAGGTTGGACAGGGCTTGGAGCAACCTGGGCTAGTGGAAGGTGTTCCTGACTGTGGCAGGGGGTGGAATGAGATCGTCTTTAAGGTCCCTTCCAATCTAAACCATTCCAGGATTCTATGAAATTGTTGCAGTGAGCCAGAAAACAGGGAGAGAATGGAGCAAACCACGCCAAGGCAGGACAGGAGAGGCTGAGAGCAGTGACACTGATCTCTGACTTGGAGACAGGCACATGGGACAGCTCCTGAAAAGGATGTCAAACTCCAACTCTGGAGCAGAGTGTGGGAAGACACCAGGCACCTGCCTACTGCCCCTCACCAGCCTCAGGCTGGGCAGTTTGGTCAGGGCAGAAAAAGTTTAATGGCTACAATAAGGGACCAGGGGAAAAAAAAGCTTTAAATATCTTCTACCAATCTATTTTTTCCAAGCTAATCTTCTTTCTCCCAAGCCAATATTGACTCCTGAAGATGAGCAGCAAACAGTTCTGCACGTGTTGTACAGCCCAGTTACTCATCAGGGCTGAGACAGAAGTTCAGCTCACATCACAGAGACTTGGAAAAGGTTTTATACCCAATATTTGCACAATATTTCTACCCCGTGTCCACAAAGCACCTCAAACCTTCTCACCACAGCACCCTCAAACTGTGCCCCTAAGACAAGACACGTTCCACCCGTTTTATTTTCTCCTCCAACCTCTTCAGAGCCTGACATTTGATTTTAAAAGAAAATCTCATAAGGGCAATAAGCTCCTGGTGTCCCATTTTCACCAAAGAAACTCTCTGGACAGAGTTCAGAGCGCAGTGTTAATGCAGATTTTAATAAAATCAGCCTATTTCAAGGCACCTTGGTGCCCTCTCTGAGCACAGACACAGCTCAGCATCACACCCAGGATACCTCCCCTGCAGCCACCAGGCACAGACATCACACCTGGAAATGCAGATTAGCCTCTGGAACCACCTGACACCTCGTTCCACGTTCCCTTCTCCTTGTCTCCTCAGCTCCAGGACGTGAAAACACACGTGACCATCCAGAGGCTCTCGGTGAGCCAACCCCACCGTGGCACCGAGTCCTACCCACGGCTCTGAACTGAAACACATTCAGCCCATCACAGCACTCCCAGCTGCAGCACCTGCAGGAACTGCTGTGCACTGGCTACAAATTCCACCTTTTTTACAGGATATTGCAGAATCCCACCACAGCTGCATGCACAGCACAGTCTCAGCAACCCAGGTTTTACCTCTAGGAAACAAAACAAGGACTGCTACAGCCTGCATAGAGAACTCAACAGGCAAAAAACCATTGGAATAAATGATCTTCCTGCCCAAATTGATGTTCCCCACGTAGCCAGTCAAGTCTCAGCATTACTCTGAAACCCCAACTGGGTTTTCACAGCTGCCTGGGCATCAAGATGGCAGCAACAAGGCATAGGGGGATCCCTGAACCTCCACCTCTACTATTTCCACACACAAATCATTCTGTACTTACAGTGGCATTTCCAGCAACTGGGAAAATCACATCAATAAATAACAACTGCCTTTTTAGCAGTTAATTCCTAAATTTGAACTGCTGGGATGTGTCTGTTGCTCCTCTGTGTCTTCTGTCACCACCATGACGAGGAAGCTGCAGCTGTGACTGGGCAAAGTGGACCGAGGTATCAAAGCAAAACCACTCTCCCTTTTCCATGAGGACACAGAGAGGCACCAGCAGGGAGAGCAGCACCCGGAGCCCTGACTGGCAGCGGCAGAGCTCAGATGCTCCGTGCAGTGAGGAAAAGACAGAGGTTACCACAGGTGAGGAGATGGGAGGCAACAGCCACTCATGTGTCCTGTCCAGACAGAACAAATGAGAATAAGCAGGAAATGAGGGAGAAAACAAGGCAGAGTCCTTAAATCTGGCAAAAAACCCCTCAAGACAAGGTGCCGAGTTAAACATCGATGGCATCACAGCCAACACAGGCGCCCTCGGCCTCTGAGATGTTGCAAAATGAAGACATGGAGTGACTTAACTGCTCCCTGACAACACTTTTTGCTGTATTCAGGATGAAAGCTTTAGAAACAGGTCAGAGTTACCAATTTTAAAATGCTGGAAACCCTAAAAGTTTGGCTTTTTACTCAGGAATAAGCTCCTCTTCAGCTCAAGCTGCCATGGTTAAGAGTTTGGTTTGTAGCTCCCTTCAGTTTTGCTCCAGGCATCTCCTTTCTGTGTTTTAGCCCTAAAGTAACATTATCCAAATACTGATGTGTTTTGTAAAGCCTTTGGGGAATCCATCCTCTCCTCCCCTCATTTTATCACTCCAGAATCTTCCTGGGACACAGCAGGAGCCACAGCCAGGCAGCAGCACTGGCACACCCTGCTTGCAGTGCTCACATTACCTCCAGCAAAGGAGAATGGCCCCAAATCCTGGGAAATAACAGGCAAATCCATCCTTCTGAAAATCATAATGCCAGACATAAATCAACAGGAATGCCATTTACCTGCTCCTCAATGAGAAATGTCTCAGCTGGGAGGAAAATAAGCATTTGGTGTGTTAGCAACAGATTCAGACCTCCCTGCTGACAGTATTCTGTGTATTCCTCGCTACTCCACACTCCAGAGTAGGTCCTGCAAGTGGTAGAAGGGGACACGGGGATCTTAAACACTCAGCAACCTTCTCAATCTCCTTCTCTGGACCATTTTTAAATCTTCACCAAACCTCTGGGCAAAGCCCTCCCTGTTCACTGACAGCTCTGTGCTGGCACCCACAGGGATTTTAAAAGAGCTTTGCCTGTGGCCTCCCAGCAGCACACCCGTGTCAGGAATTCGGCAGCAGAGCCGCACATCCCGCTGAGAACAGCCCCGGAGTTGGTTCTGTGTTAGGACATACCTTCAAAGGCATAAAGGGAAGGTGTAAAGGTTCAGCTCCCAGAACTGAAACAGGTGGCTCCTGGCCCTTTGTGCCTGGAAAATCTCCCTCTCCAAACTACACACCAAGAGCTGAACCTCTTGGTTTGGTTGTTCCACTGCATTAGAGAGATTTAACCCCCGAGAGCCGCAGCCCCAGCTGTGGAAACCTTGCTGCTGCCCTGGCAAGGAGCAAACAGGGCACCACTGCTCACCCAAGGTTTTACGACTCTTTTCCCAGCTCCAGAGTTAAGGCAGAGAGAGGAACGTCGTCGGCAGTTCCCAGAGCAGACAACAGCCCCTGATTTCAGAGCCCTCTAATGCTCCTGTCCTCAGTCCCTGTATTTGCTTAGTGCCAACACAAAGAGGCCCTGGTGGGTTGTATTTTGGTTTTCCCATGTTCCCACAAACCCAACGATCCCCCCGCAGCCCCCCCATGGCAGCACAGGAACGTTGTGCACTTTACAGGCTGGAGGAAAAGGGTTTTGCACCTGCAGTGCTTGAAGGATGAGGAGGAAGGTGCTCTGGGTCCAGGGCCCCACTGCAGCACCTCCTCCTTTCGGGTTTAACCACAAGATGCCAACCTGTCCCGGGGTGCAGGGCTGGGGCTGGGGGAGGCTTGGTTGTTGTGCAGCTGGCACATCCTGACTGAGCCCTGCCACTGGAAACAGCTGGGCAGGGAGAGAGGGGGAATGGCCAGGCTCTATAAAATGGGGAGAAAGAAGAGGCAGGCAGAGAGGCTGGAACAACTCTGAGAACAAAAATATAACACTAGAAGGCATGTAAACAGTTCTGGACCATGTTAGCTCCTTGACTGTAGGAAAAGGAATACTGACACACCTCAACTGAACCGAGAGCCCTAGAAATGCTTCAGGAATACATTCTTCGGATGCAAGAGGTATTTGCAGAATTACTACCTGAAAGCTGGAAGTGCAACTCACTACAGGGAGGGGGGAGTTGTAACCTAGGGAGAAGGAAGCTGCTGGAAAACTGTGCACTCCAAACACCTCACACTGCTGCTCCTCAGGAACAGCCTCCAAACAGGCAACAGCACTTGTGGCAGAGGGATTCCGGGATGAGGATCCCCTGGATTTTTGTGTGCTGGCAGATTGAGCAAGATGAATTCTGAACAGCTTTCCTATCAAATGGAACACTGCTGTGCACAAACAGCAGCTTTTGTGGGACCAGTGTGCAGAGTCCTGTTTAACTGAGGTCCAGAAATCCCACAGATTTACATCTGAGAAAGGCTTCAAGGGCTCCGTGCTGACCATGGAGAGGAGATGGCTCTCCAACAGCTGAAGAGGAACTCCACAATGGATACAGCTATTACTCATATCCCAAAAATCACACGGGGATAAGAAGAAGAATCAATATATTCTGCCTTGCGTTCAGATGGAAAGAATCAAAGCCCACAGCACCACGCAGCCAGCGCAGCACTGCCCTCCCCCAGCTCTTCCCTGGCTGATGAACTTCTTTAGGGCATAAAAATCGTTTATTTGGTGTCACAAGGAGTTGGCTGAACGGGAATAGCTGAATAGCCAATATTATCAAACATCAGTGAAGGAGGTGAGGGAAGCAGAGGACAGACTGGCACAGCCCATGGCACCCATCCCACAGCTCCCTCTGTGCCAGCAGCTCCTGTGCTCTCGCAGGCCTCGCTCCCAGGGACTGCACGGAGTCATCCACAGGACTGGGAAATGATTGTGCTTCTCAGCTCACTACAAGGACTCTTTCCCTATTCCCGCTCTCAGTGGCATGCAGGGAGCACACTGGCCTGTTCCCTGCTGCAAAAGCACAGTGTGTGTGTGGGGGGGAAATCCTGAAAAGTATTGTGCAGCACCATTGGTTCAGTCCAGAGGGAAGCTGGGATACTCAGCTGCGTTTGGTGGCTTCTGAAGTGTCTCCAGCTTGGAAACAAATATTGCCTAAGGTAACATCCTCACAGTGGTTGGTAGCTCGAAGAGGCTGAAACACCATCTTATTACTCCCGTTAAACCAATCCACGATCCATCTCTCCTGATCCCTTCCGCACACGAAAATCCCCAAAGGAAAGAAAATAAAAAAAAGCCAAACAGGAATGAAATAGATAAATAAATAAATAAAGGCATTCCCAAAACATTTATTTTGCTTTTTTTTTTCTCTCTCTCTCTCTCTCTCTCTCTCTCTCCAATCAGCTCAGAGACACTGACGTCACCTACCTTGGCCACCTCAGCCACGCACGGAGCAACCCCGAACGGCGTTGGAGTCGTGAGCCCTGAGCTGCAACACTCCCACGGTCTCTTGTCTGCTTCTGGAAACCTGTCCCGAGAGCTGGTGCTGTCCCAACCCTTATTCCACTCCCACATATCAGTAACTCATTGGCTATATGGAAAAGAAGTGTATCCAAAGCACACGATGGCACGTGGAGGCTGAAGAAAGCATCGGTAAAGGAGAACAGAACTGCAGCAGCTGTTCCTCCTGCCCTAACTAAAGGCTGAGCCACGGCACGACTCCTCCTCCAGCCCGACCCAAAGTGTGTCACCCCTCGCCCAGACATTCTTGTGGTGCATTACTGGCACTTTATAGCAGTCTCATATGGTAGATACATGCACATGTCTGTGTGTTACATACAAAAGGTCTGATAACAGTAAAACATTGTTCCGAGAGATATAAAAAACCCAAGGAGTTGCATTAGCCAAAAAAAGTGTTTTGTGAGAAACAACAATAAAAATGATATAACCACAGCTTTTCTTTTCTTTAAAATTAGATAAATACCCAAAGCTATGATTTCACTTGGGGCCTCTGTACCTTGACAGGGAGTCCAATGGAGTATATCTGAAGGCACTTAATATCCTCTACTCAGCTGTAAGATGGTTGCACAGGGAGCTGGGGAGCTTGAGATGTGATTTGGGGCATGAAGGAGAGAGATGGATGGAAAGAAGCCCTGAAGAACTGTGATCCACACAGCCCCAGGTGCCGAAATGAACACAAACGTACAACCCAGGTGTGGAGAAGGTCTCTCTTGAAAAAGAAAACTGCCAATTGCAAAAGTCAGTGTGTTTCTATGGACAGAGCACTTCATGCAACTCTGACAGTGCATCATACACTCTTAGAGATATTTAGCTTTGTCAGTTCATTGACCTCCTCAGTCCCCGCTTCCTCACAGTCAGACTTCTCCGCGGCTTTGCCGAACCTGCCCTTCTCCTCTGCCTTCACCGCGTCTTTCTGGAGCTTCTTGGCAGAAGGAGGGATGTCCTTGTTTTCTGAGTTATCTGTGCCATGGGCTATGTTATCAGAATTCTGTACAGAAGGCACCAGGTTGGCAATCTCGTCGGTGGGAGACCGCCCAATGCTGCCATCCACTTGAACCCGAATGTCTGGAGATATGGACAACTGGTGATGCGGCACAATCCCGTTGTCCATGCATTTGGGGTAAAGGTAGGTCTTCATCTGACCCTTGCCCTTCACGTTGACCGTCCCCCTGTAGTCAAAGTCATACCCCATCTTGCTGAGGATGCGGTAGCTCTCCTCACTCACCTGGATGCGGCACTCGACGCCGGTGGTGTCCATCCTGCTGGCGATGTTCACCGTGTCCCCCCAGATGTCGTACAGCAGCTTGGTGGTGCCGATGACCCCGGCCGTGAGGGGGCCGTGGTTGAAGCCGATCCGGAGCTTAAAATTAAACCACAGCATGTTGTTGTTGAAGTCATCCACCACCCGCATCATCTCTTTGGCAAATTCGAACAGGGTCTGCAGGTGCCCGTGGGGGTGGCTGCTGTCCTGGCACTGCGAGGTGTTCAGCCCCGACGCCGCCATGTAGGTGGCCCCGATGGTTTTGATTTTCTCGATGCTGCTGTAGTGGGCTTTGCTCAGCAGCTCGTCGAAATCCCCGATGAGCTCGTTCAGGACTCGGTAGCACTCCTTGCCCCCCTGGTAGTTCTCCTCGTAGAACTCGCTGAAGTTCACTATGCTGGCAAAGATCACCCCGCCGCTGTCGTGGTTTTTGGAATAGCTCTGGGACACCTTCAACTGCTCAGCCACGTGGTATGGGATAATATTCCTCAGCAACCAGTCAGCTTGATCCCTCATGCTCTGGATTTTGGTGCGATGGAGATCAGCCTCCACGTCCCCGTGGTAGTGGAGGCGGTAGCTGACCTCAAACTCTCGGTTCAGAAACCAGACCAGGAGCAGCAGGAGGAAGGAGACCAGAACCACCTCCTGACCGATCAGGTCTGCCGGCCTCTTGGTGTCATCTGGCACTGAGCTGTTGCATGGGCTCTTCCTGGAGCTGGAGAGAGGGGAAAACAGACAGGGGCATTTAAAACCACAGAGTCAGGGCACTGCCATTGCCGCTCCGGAGACAGAAATCCTGTGCTGGAAAAAGAAGTGTGGGAAGTGCAGTTACATACTGAATTATAAAATATGCATTGAGAACTTCATCTGCTCTTAAGAAAACAACGAAGAATTAATTTCATTCTTAAACTAACTGATTATTTCCTTATCGTCAGGTTCAGCACCATGGAAGTCTCCCAGTACTTGTTTTAAGGACTTCACCAAGGAAACTGTTATCGTTATACCTAAATATATAACTAAAAGCATACATGTAAATATGCATATACAATGTTTAATAATAATAATGTCTAGTGTGTTCAGATATCTGTGGGTATGTGCATGTCTGTGGGTATGTGCCCTCTGTATGGAGGGGGTGTGTGTGAGTTTTGTGGGATTTACCTCTTTTTGTATTACCTCCAATATTCAGAAACATCTGCTTTACCTTCCTTGTGCCTTTTCCTCGTCTCTTCATCAAGAGGACCTTTGCTCTGTGCCTTTAACGCTACACATGAAGGGTTTGGAAGAAGGTAACACTGTACAAGACAGGTCGTGGAGAACCCCCATGGCAGGAGGTTGGGATGAGATGATCTTTTAGGTCCTTCCAACCCAAACCAGTCTGTGGTTCTGTGAACTGCATGGAAGTGGAGAGTATGGAGCTCTGGGCTGACATCTATTCTATGATAAAACCGTTGAGGCTCTTCATGGTGGAGACAGAAAGTTTCTCAAAGTGCCAAGATTACATAAAATAATAAAAAACTCCTGTCTCACAGAGATTGAGAGCAATATTTCAGATCCTTTCGACAGTTTGTCGCCTGCCTGTGCAGATTATGAAGCGCCGATGGAGCATCTGCCAGTGCCAAACCGCCCCTAACAAGGAGACATCTGCACTCTACAATCTCAACTTTCTGGAGAGAGGCAAAGACACAAACTGAATCTGAGAAGGCCCCACCTATGTAATCCTAGAAACCAAGGCTAAACCCAGACAGCTTGGCACTCAGTCATTTCTGCAGGCACCCAACTGCATTTTTTTGTATAACATTATGCCAAAGTTTAAGATTCGATATGAGCAGACATGTGCTGAAGTTTTCCAAGTTAAGAGATGGTTTTTTTAAGGGAAAGTGTCACATCAACCTTCCTCCTTGTGAACCAGAAAGGCAATCCAAGCTCAGTGCCTCCATTTCTTTATGAAGGTATGAAGAGTTTAAAACTCAGAGCACAACTGGAGCAACAGCTCAAGAAGAGGAGGCTGAATTTGTTCCTACAGCACATGATAACATTTCTCAGTTCATTTTCTTTCTCTCTGTTCATGTGGGACAGGTTTCCACTTTGGAAATATTTTAGAACTGAGCTTTATTAGAGACACGGTTTCTTTTTTTGAATTTCATTCTCAAATTCTGGATTGACAGAAAAGTGTAACGAAGCAAAACCACAGCTGTGGAACAGATGAACATGCCCCATTCTCTGAAAACACTTCTCTGTGCCGTGGTCTTTGTTTCTATAGGGAAAAGAGCTCCCTGTAAGTAAAATATTTGCAATACAGAGTGTGCAGATTGGATTTCAGATTAAAGATAAGACAACATATTATACTGGAAATTACTCCTTTTGTTTTCTGCAATAAGTATGCTTCTCCCAGGAGAAGGGAAGGTATGTTCATTTTATTCCCTCTTCAGGAGGGAACAATGAAAGGAGGAGATATGCCCAGCTCAAAGTAGGTCCCCACCATCAGTTTCCTGTAACTTACAGCTCCTTTTCTCAACAGATCCTCTGTTATGAACCTAATTATTTCCTCCCTTGAAAGACAAGTCAGAGACTAAGCCAAGGACATGGTTTAGTGGTGGCCTTGGCAGTCTTGGGTTAGTGGTTGACTTGATGATCCATGTTGGTCCCTTTCAACTCAGGATATTCTACAATTCCCTGATCTTTGGGGTCTTTTCCTGCCTAAATGATTCTATAATTAATGTCTAGAATGGGAACAATTCCTGAAATACAATCCTTGCTACCTATTTTGCAGGTGGCAAAATATCCTCCCAGCTCGACGGGCTTATAAAACAAAATGAGGGGAGGGTAAGTGAGAGAAAAGATCTTGGAAAATAAAAAGAAGGTTGGGGAAAGGATCTTGTTTAAGAAAAACAATTCAGGTTCTTTTCAGAATCTGAGTTTGTTATTTCCTGCATCTTGTGGGCAGAGACCTGTGAGAGGATCTGAGCAATGATTACGTTACTCCTTTGAGAGTACAAGTTTGATCCAGATAATCCTCTGTAACATCAGACATCCCTGACACAGGGATTTATTTCAGTCATTAAAGGCTTTTTATTTACACTCTGTTGTACAAAACACTCCTCAAAGTACTTTAACTCCTCTCCAATGAATTAGGTGAGAGGCACAAATGGTACATTAGGAGAAGTGGAAGGCATGATCTGCTCTCTGGGAAGGACCTGCTGCCTCCCATTGCCCATTCCTGAAGCTCTGGCATCCGTGAGCTCTCAGTCACCTCCTCAGCACCAGCCTGACCTTCTGGGCTCCAACCCAGAGACCTCCATGTGCAGGGAGTGACTCACTGTTCTCTGACCTGATTTCATTAATAAGGGATGGGTTGGGATCCCAAAAAAGAAGGTGCAGAGTCTTCTCCAGAGTAGGTGTTTTTATCCCGATGCGACTGCTGGAAGCATCAGGATGGAAAGCCCTGATTCCAGCCTGGAGCAGAGAGCGATCACATCGTCCTCATTTGCAAAGCACATTTCTGGGTGTCCCAGTGAGCAGGCTACAGGACCCACAGGACTATAGATCACCCCACAAGTCAGTCAGCAGTGACGACCTGGAGTCACCCTTCAGAATGAGAAGAAGAAAAAAACCCCATAGCTCTAACAGAAAGGATCACCTCCCTCCCCCAAATTCTACTTTTTTATGAGTTGCCGCAGCAGAAAATGAATTTTAAAAGTCATTCAAATTGAAATCTTAGGCTGACAATGTTCCTTTAACTCAAACTGGTGAAGTGCTGCCTGGCACAGCCACCTCACTATTAACTTGGCACCTCCATCCAGGCTGTGTGAATATGGAACAAGTGAGAGCTCCAGAGATAGGATCTCGATCACAAATCACAAAGATAATGGCTTTCCACTTATAGTTTTGGAAAGCCAGTTTGCTTCTGAGCCAGTAACCCCTGTCTGGATTTGGATATCTTGCTATATCTAAGGAGGATGCCTGCCTGCTGAATCTGAGAGAAGAATGCAGTGGAGGAATGGAGAGGAAAAGGGGATCAAAGTGCTGCTTTTGATGAGCAAAGTGTTACTGATGCCTATAAACCCCTCCCTACAACCAAGAGATTTCAGTCCTCCCTATTGCTGATCCTCCTCAAGCAGCCACAGTGGAAAACAATACCCCCCACCTGCTCTGAAGTAAAGAATGAATGAAAATGGGAACTATTTCCTGCTTAAAAGACAAAGTTTACGGTTGTATCCTTTGGGCTGAAGAACTTGGCTGTCTGGAAAACAAGGCAGATTCCATATTTTGATTCATGAACAATCCAGAGATTAACTTTGTGCTAAGACTTCATTACCATTGCTAGTGTCTCTCCTCCTAGGCAACATTAATATTATCTTGATTCTTGATCAAGGAAAGGGAACAACCTCATTAAAGGCAAAACATAACTTTTTTTGGCCCCCTTAGAACACAGGAAAGCTTTTGCAGTGACTTGGGTGAGTAAAGAACCTGATTTATTTAATTCCATGAGAAAGGTGCTGCAAAAAAAAGTGTGTTAGGATAAGGGAGTTTCACCTTTTTATTAGTCCATCACCAGGAAAAGGGGAGATTCTGTCTGCACAGCACTCGAGAAATGTGGGACACAATAATGTACAGTAAAAGAGCCCTGAAAAAGAAGCCAAATTCTGTTTAATGGTAGAAACAGAACAGGATTAACTCCCAGTTCTCTCTTTTAACTTCCAATACTTGTTAATTTACAAGTTTGGGCAGCGTCAGGTCCAGTGGAGCCTGGACTGAAGGGCAGTGCTAAGCAGTATCAGCTCATGCACATGTGTCTCTTCCCCAAATAAAGGAGCACAGACAACATACAAACCCAGCACACCTCCAAAGGAAAAGTGAAAAATTAGATTTAGAAATGTTTAATGAGCAAGATATTTTGGTCACTGCCTTATTTGGCCTTTAAATCACAAGTCAGACTTTGCACAGAGGCAGAGCCTGTTCCACACCTGCTCAGTGACATCCGTGGTTTGGTCTCTCACCAACTCTTACCTTCACCTGCAGTGACTTAAAAGTTGTGCATTTATGGAAGAAAAATACTTGCATGCTTGATAACTGATTTTTTCACAGATTTCTGTCATCGAGGGGAAGACCTGGTTGTTAATGATTTAAGGCAGGATGAATTACTTAGTAGTGATTAACGGCTGGTTGGGAGCCTGTTGGGGAAGAGGTTTGTAATTCTGAGCAGCAAAAAAGCTTTGGTGATTTCACAAACTAACAACAAACAACTAAGGATCCAAACCTGGACTGATCCTAAGAAATTACTGGAGCGATCACCACACTTTAATACTTTGTTCATTGCCTTTACAGAAAGTTCCTTGCAGAGCTTGTTTATAAAAAAATCAAGCTGCCTCTTCTTTTGGCTTTAAATTTCCATTCTGGATTCAGTGAACCGGAATTCTGCTGTGAAAATGAAGTTACCTTTATGAATGGAAGCCATGAAGAAGAAAAACCTGTGTAAGAAAACCCCAAACCCCAACACTAAAGTGCTGACTCCTTGGTGAAGAAACACCTAATGTGAAAGCCCAGTTTCCATCTCTCTGTACTAAACCCACGTGTCTTCCCCACTACCACAGAATTCATGGAGATGACAGGTTTTAAAATGTAATTTTGTTTTGACACATACTCCCAGGAAAAGCATCATGCTCCTGAAAACCCATTTGAGATGAATTACTGAGTCCCATATCCAGAGGGTTAGTAGTTCAGTCAAGCACAGCATGACCCCAGTATTGTCCCCAAACTTGTCATTAGCAAACACATATTTGTCTAATACCAAAGACAAGTAAAACCACTTTAAAAATGGTATTGCAAAACTTGCAATAAAACCCATGAGAAATTCAACACTGAAATAATCAGAGTGAATCTTTAGTGTGTTCATTTTTAAGGGGCCATTAATAACCCAGGAAGAGATTTTTGTTTGATTGTTTGAAAGTCTGGGGGCTAAAATTTCCTTTGCTCTCAATTTTCTTTTGCTGCTCTGCCCAGGTGAGCCGAGGTGACAGCCAGTCCCAGATTGTCACATCTCATCTTGGGAAGGCACCTGGCTGCACATCCAGCTTTTCCAGCAGAAGCTCCTCTCCCACAGGGAATTCTCCCCCGTCCAGCTGTGGGAGCATCCAACTCACACTGCTCCTGGATGGTGCAAACAAGCCAAGTGAACCAAATAAACAGCTTGTGATGTACAGATAATGCTCTAAAAACTGCTACTACCAGAAAAACAGATGCTGTTTTATAGAGCTTCTCCACAGTTCTATTTCCTAGAAATCCAATTTAAAGAGAAAATATCATTATACAACTCTGACTGCAGCATCAGCTCTGATGAGTTTTGGTCATACCCAAGTCCCCTGTAAAGGAAATTACACATATGAAGAGCTTAAACACAACCTGCTGAACCAATTTGTTGAACTCCCAAGTTATTACCGTGGATGCAAAATCTCGCTACGTATAATTCACTGAAAATGTTTCCATCCCTAAACATAAAGATAGTAAGTTTATATAAAGCTTACCTAAAGTTCTGTGCCAAATCTAGATGAGGAGTTTCCATGGAGCTGAAATTAAAAAAAGCACTGATTTCAGAGGGGAGGTTAAAGCAATAAACAAACCATCCTGCAGAATTTCAGAGAGAATGTTAAACTGCTCTGTTATATAGGCCAATAACTGTATCACACACCTGATCAGCCTTAAAAATCTTTGTTTCAACACGACTTATCTGCTCTTTTGGCTCAAAAGAAGGAACCAGCCAGAGATGCAAATCCCTGCAAAGGGAAACTGATGGTTCCTGGAGTGAGTAATTGTTAAACAATCCCACCTTACCTGGGAAACAGGGAGGAGCAACCTCAGAACTCTAAAACTTGGTTATGCCTTCATCTTATCTGAGCACACAGTACAAAGATCTTAAAAATAAACCACAAAAACCCAAACCCCAACTGCTCCAAACAAACAAACAAACAAACAAATGTCTAATAAACATAGGTTTTTTTGAAGATGCCATTACAGGAAATAAGTAGTTCAAGCACTTTTTCAAATATTAAGAGTGTATCAAATTCTCAGGGTTAGTTACATCTGTTAAAAGAAGTAAAGAAACATGCAGAATGGATCCATCTGTGGTGCAGACAAAGCTGCAACAACCACTGTGACAGAAAATATTATCCAGATTCATGGTAAGAGAGGAACAAAAAGATGAATATTAAGAAACAGAATTTATGAGTTTCACTAATTCAGCCTGTATTAGTTTTGTTCAGGATAACTTCTATCAAGCATCTTTTCAGATCTGCAGTTGAACTGAGCTCTATTACTTTAAACATTTATTTCTGAGGGATGAAATGACAACATATTCCATGATTTCTGATCTTTCCTCATTAATGGTCACCACTGTTCAAATCACAGGTGGAATAACACTATCATTAGCAACATTTCTTAAGATAATGGGTTTTTAACATTTGTAGAACCTCTCCAGCACTCAGCAAAAGCTGACACCACAGCAAGGCCTCCACTTCTGTGCTTTGGAACAGCCTTTCCCCATCCCTTAATAAAGTTGAAAGGCAGTGAAAACCCCCAGTTTTGTGTTTCTTTCTGCACAAAGTCCTAACACAGAGCTTGTGCACAAGGATATTCTATGACCCTCTTTCAAAGGTGGCTGTGTCATGTCAGCTCTGTGCAGACACCCCAGCACATGTGGAGCTGAAGGAGCTGCAAGGACTCCTGCCTGGGGAATTATGGAAGAGTAACCAGGGAGTCAAGGACTGGCATCGAGGGTTTGCTCTTCACTGACTTCCCTGAAAAACCAAACCTGGGGCTGAGGGGG